>NC_064849.1:112863612-112983420 GCF_024139225.1 Suncus etruscus | reverse complement strand
TGAGGGTCAGGAAGCACCCAGCAAATACTGTCTCCTAGAGAGGTGACCAAGCTGGAAGTCCATAACAGACAGCAAGTGAACACTGGCTATCAGAATTTTCTGGCAGTCAGGTGACTTCTTTGTCTGTGAATGTGGAATGGGTCTGCCATGTTGTGATATTCACAACTGGGAGAGACGGTGGGGACCTGTCAGCTTTGCGTGTTTCTCTACTCTTCTGTCTAATGTAGTTGTACTAAGAGGGCCAGGAAGCCCCAGCAAAAACTGTCTCCTAGAAAGGTACCAAGGCCAAAAGTCCAGGAAAGCCTGAGTGAGTGAAAAACAGCTATGAGGGCCTGGAGAGATAGCACAGTGGCGTTTGCCTTGCAAGCAGCCGATCCAGGACCAAAGGTGGTTGGTTCGAATCCTGGTGTCCCATATGGTCCCCCGTGCCTGCCAGGAGCTATTTCTGAGCAGACAGCCAGGAGTAACCCCTGAGCACTGACGGGTGTGGCCCAAAAAACCAAAAAAAAAGAAAAAAAGAAAAACAGCTATGAGCAGCGTGGGAAGAGAGGTGATTCCTTTGTCTGTGAATGTGGGAGGGGTGTGCCCGTGTGTGAGATTCACAACTGGGACAGATGTTGGGGACCAGTCGGCTTTGCATGTTTCTCTACACTTCTATGCCCAGCAAAAACTGTCTCCTAGAAACGCACCCAGCCAAAAGGCCAAGAAATAGAAAGTGAGTAAAATTTGGCTATCAGAACCCTTCGGCAGAGAGGTGACGACTTTGTCTGTGAAAGTGGGCGGGGTTGCCCCCACTGTGACATTAGCAACTGGGAGAGATGAAGAGGACCTGTCCTCTTTTCCTGTTTCTCTACACTACTGTCCCTGAAGCTCTCTTGAGAAACTCAGGAAGTGTCCAGCAAATACAGTCTCCTAGAGAGGCACTCAGCCCGAAAGGCCAGGTAAGACTCAATGTGTGAAAACCGGCTTTCAGAAGTGTCTAGCAGGGATTTCACACCATTTGCTGTGAATGTGGGTGTGGTCTTATCCTTCTGTGAGTTTCTCAACTGGGGAGACAAAGTGGACCTGTTGGCTTTGCATGTTTCTCTACTCTTCTGTCCCCTGAAGGTCACCTGAGCCAGCCAGGAAGGGCCCTGCAAAAAACTGTCTCCTGAGACCGGAGAGATAGCATGGTGGTAAATCATTTGCCTAGTATGTAGAAGGACAGTGGTTCGAATCCCGGCATCCCATATGGTCCCCTGAGCCTGCCTGGACTGATTCCTGAGTATAGAGCCAGATATAACTCCTGAGCACTACAGGGTTTGAACGAAAAACCAAGAAAAAAAAGAAAAGAAAAGAAAAAAACCAACTGTCTCCAAGCCGAAAGGCCATGAACAATAGAGTGAGTAAAAACTATCTATTGGAAGTGTCTGGAAGAGAGGTGTAAAAACTATCAGAAGTGTCTGGCAGAGAGGTGACACCATTGTCTGTGAATGTGGTGTGGTCTGACACTTCTGTGAGTTTCTCAGCTGGGGAGACAAGGTGGACCTGTCGGCTTTGCCTGATTCTCTACTTTTCCTGAGAGGGCCAGGAAGGGTAGAAAGATGCCAGATCAAAAGCCCAAGAAAGACTGAGTGAGTGAGTGAGTGAGTGAGTGAGTGAGTGAAAATAGACTATCAGAAGCATTCGGAAGGTTGGTGACTACTCTTTCTGTGAATTGGGACTGATCTGCCATGCTGTGAGATTTACAACTGGGAGAGACAGTGGAAAACTCTCAGCTTTGCATGTTTCTCTACTTTTCTATCTAATGTAGTTGTCTTAGGAGGGCCAGGAAGTCTCAGCAAAAACTATCTCCTAGAAAGGTACTAAGGCCAAAAGTCCAAGGAAGCCTGAATAAGTAAATCCTGCTGTGGGAAGTGTGTGCAGAGAGGTTATTCCTTTGTGAATGTGTTATGTGTGTGCCCCTGCTGTGTGATTTACAACTGGGAGAGACGTTGAGTACTGTGGGCTTTGCGTGTTTCTCTACACTTCTATGCCTGATTTTTTTCTGATAGGCCTGGAAATGCCCAACCAAAACTGTCTCCTAAAACGAACCCAGGCCAAAAGGCCAAGAAATAGAACGTGAGTAAATATTGGCTAACAGAACCCTTTGGCAGAGAGGTGAATACTTTGTCTGTGAATGTGGGAGGGGTTTGCCCCTGCTGTGACATTAGCAACTGGGAGAGATGAAGAGGACCTGACCTCTTTGCCTGTTTCTCTACACTACTGTCCCCGAAGCTCTCTTGAGAGGGACAGGAAGTACCCAGCAATTATTGTCTCCTAAAAAGGCGCTCAGCCCAAAGGCCAAGAATGACTGAAAGTGTGAAAACCGGCTCAAAAGTGTCTGGCAGAGAGGTGACTCCATTTGCTGAGAATGTGGGAATCGTCTTCCCATGCTGTGAGATTTGCAACTGGGAGAGATGGTGGGAACCTGTCAGCTTTGCATGTTTCTCTACTCTTCTGTCCTCTGAAGCTCTCTTCTGCAGGCCAGCAAGGTCCCTACAAAAACTGTCTCCTGGGCCCGGAGAGCTAACATGGCGATAAGTAGTTTTCCTTGTATGTAGAAGGATGTTGGTTCAAATCCCGGCATCCCATATGTCCCCCCGAGCCTGCCAGGAACGATTTCTGAGTGTAGAGCCAGAAATAACCCCTGAGCACTGCAGATTTTGACTCAAAATCCAAAAAATAATAAAACCAGAAACTCTCATAGAGTTGCGCAAGCCGAAAGGCAAAGAACAACTTAGTGAGTAAAAACCATCTATCAGAAGTGTCTGGCAGAGAGGTGCCACCATTGTCTGTGAATGTGGGTGTGGTCTGATGCTTCTGTGAGTTTCTCAACTGGGGAAACAAAGTGGACCTGTCATATTTGCCTGATTCTCTACTATTCTGTCTCCTGAAATTCTCCTGACAGGGCCAGGAAGGGCTCAGTAGTAACAGTCTCCTAGAAAGGTACCCAGACAAAAAGCCCAAGAAAGACTGAATGAGTGAAAACTGTCTATCAGAAGCATCTGGCAAAACAGTGACTCCTTTTTCTGTGAATGTGGGAAGGGTCTGCACCTGCTGTGAGATTCGCAACTGGGAGATACAGAGGGTTCTTTCAAGTTTGTGAATTTCTCTACACTTCTGTCCCTGAAGCTCTCTTTTGAGGGAAGGAAGCGCCCAGCAAATACTGTCTCCTAGAGAGGTGACCAAGCTGGAAGTCCAAGAAGACAGAGTGAACGAACACCGGCTATCAGAATCGTCTGTCAGACAGATGACTCCTTTGTGAATGTGGGACAGGTCTGCCATGCTGTGAGATTCGCAACTGGGAGAGACATTGGGGACCTGTCAGCTTTGCATGTTTCTCTACTCTTCTGTCTAATATAGTTGTCTTAAGGAGGTCAGGAAGCCCCAGCAAAAACTGTCTCCTAGAAAGATACCAAGGCCAAAAGTCCAAGAAAGCCTGAATAAGTGAAAACAGGCTATGAGAAGTATTTGCAGAGAGGTGACTCCTCGTCTGTGAATGTGGGATCAGTCTGTGCTGTGAGATTCACAACTGGGTAGGTGGTGGCAACCTGTCAGATTTTAGTTTTTTTGAAGCTCTACTAAGAGGTCCAGGAAGGGCCCAGCAAAGACTATCTCCTAGAGAGACGCCAGGTGAAAGGTCATGAAAGACTGAGTGAGTGAGTGAGTGAAAACCGGCTATGAGGAGCATCTGTCAGAGAGGTGATTTCTTTGTCTGTGAATATGGGAGGGGGTCTGTCCCTGCTGTGAGTTTTGCAACTGGGAGCGACAGTGGGGACCTTTTAGCTGTGTGTGTTTCTTTACTCTTCTGTCTCCTGACGTTTTTCTAATAGGACCAGGAAGGGCCTACCTAAAACTGTCTCCTAAAGAGTCGCCCAGTCATAAATACCAAGAAAGACTCAGTGAATGAAAACTGACTATGAGAACTGTCTGGCAGTGAGGTGACTCCTTTATCTGTGAACGTGAGTGGGTTCTGCACCGGCTGTGAGATTGGCAGCTAGAGAGAAGGTGGGGATCTCTCTGATTTGCTTGGTTCTCTACTCTTTTGTCTCCTGAAGCTCTCCTAAGAAGGCCAGGAAGGGCCCAGGCCAAAAGGCCAAGAAAGATTGAGTGAATGAAAACCATCTATGAGAAGCATCCAGTGTAGAGATGACTTTTTTCCTGTAATGTGGGAGGGGTTAGCCCCTGCTGTTAGCTATGGAGGGAGAAGGAGGAAACCAGTCAGCTTCACGTGTTTCTCTACTCTTCTGTCTCCTGAAGCTCTCTTAAGAGGGCCAGAAAGACCCAGAAAAACTGTCTGCTAGAGAGGCGCCCAGGCCAAGGCCAAGAAAGACTAAGTGAATGAAAAGTGGCTATGAGTAGCATCTGGTAGAGAGCAGACTCCTTTGTCTGTGAATGGTGGAGGAGTCTCACAGGAGTAAGTACCTCCTGTGAGATTCGCAACTGGGAGAGACAGTGGGGACCTTTCAGCTTCACTTGTTTCTCTACTCTTCTGTCTCCTGAAGCTTTCCTAATAGGGCCAGAAGTGCCCTGCTATAACTGTCTCCTAGAGGGTCACCCAGTCAGAAAAGTCAAGAAAGACTAAATGAATAAAAACCAGCTATGAGAATCATTCGGCAGAGAGGTGACTCCTTTTTCTGTGAATGTGGGTGTGGTCTGCCCTGGCTGTGAGATTCGCAACTGGGGGAGACAGAGGGGACCTGTAAGCTTTGTGTGTTTATCTACTCTTCTGTCTCCTGAAGCTTTCTTAAGAGGGCCAGGAAGACCCAGCAAAAATTGTCTACTAGTGAGGTCAACCGGGTGAAAGGCCAAGAAAGACTGTGTGAGTAAAAACCGGCTTTGAGAATCGTCCAGCAGAAAAGTGACTCCTTTGTGAATGTGGGTGGGTTCTGTCCCAGCTGTGAGATTCACAACTGGGAGACAAGGTGGGGTCCTGTCTGCTTTGCGTGTTTCTCTACTCTTTTGTCTCCTGAAGTTCTCCTTAGAGGGCCAGGAAGGGCCCAGCCAAAAATGTTTCCTAGAGAGGTGAGCAGGCCGTATATCCAAGAAAGACTGAGTGAGTGAACACTAGCTATCAGAAGCTGCTGGCAGAGAGGCGACTCTTTTTTTTTTTTATGGTTGTGGGAAGGGTCAAGCCCTGCTGTGGGATTTGCAACTGGGAGAGACAGAAGGACCTTTCGGCTTTGCAAATTTCTCTACATTTCTGTCCCTAAAGCTCTCCTGAGCAGGCCAGGGAGTGCCCAGCAAATACTGTCTCCTAGAGAAGCGACCAGGCCGGAAGTCCAAAAAAGACTGAGTGAGTGAACACTGGCTATCAGAAGTGTCTGTTAGAGAAGTTACTCCTTTGTGTTTGCCTGTGAATGTGGGAGGTGTCTTCCCCTGCTCTGAGTTTTACAACTGGGAGAGACTGTGGGGACCTGTCATCTTTGTGTGTTTCTCTACTCTTCTGCTTCCTGAAGCTCTCCTAAGAAGGTTAGGAAGGCTCCTGCCAAAACTGTCACCTGGAGGCTCCAGAAGAGCATGGCCACTCTGCTTTGTTCTTGACTGTGTGCTTTTTCTAACTATTGAACCCTACCATGACATGCAGAACAAAAATCACTCTACAAATGTAATAATGGGGAAACCTCGAGGGCAAATGCCATGTATAGAGAATGAAGATGATACTTCTTATGTCCAAAAAAATACCCACCATTTGATTAATCTCTCAGATAAAGAATTTAGAATAGAAATATGGAGGATAGTCATGAAAATCCAAGAAAACATTGCTCTAGCTGAGCAGAACACAAAGACAAATCAGAAAACTCCAAACTGAAATAATAAATCTGAAAAACACGGTAGCTGAACTGAAAACCTCAATCAAGAAGTTCTCCAACTGGGTAATAGCAGCTGAGATAAGAATCAGTGAACTGGAAGATGAAATGCAGAACAACTTCATACAGCAGAACAGATTGAAAAAGAACCTTAAGGCAAACAATCAGACAATGGAAAAAGTACACAAGGAATGTGAACAGATGAAAATAGAAGTCTTTGATAAACTCAACAGAAATAACATAAGAATCATTAAAGTCCCAGGGGCCCAGGAAGGAGATCCCCAGAAAAAGACATCATCACAGAGAAACTCCCAGAGCTAAAGACTGCATGCAATCAAATCCTGCCTACCCGAAGAGTACCAGCTAAAAGAGACCTGAAGAAAAACACCCCTAGACACATCCCGGTCACAATGATGAATACTACAGATAGAGATAGAATACTGAAAGCAGCAAGATAATAAAGGGAAATTACTTTCAAAGGGGCATCTTTAAGATTTACAGCAGACATCTCACAAAAAACTCTAAAGGCCAGAAGACAGTGGTTGGATATTGTGACATGACTGAATGAAATGGATATTTCACCTAATACTGCACCCAGCCTAACTCACGTTCAGGTTTGAAGGAAGGATGCATAGCTTCACAGATAAGCAACATCTCAGAAACTTTACAGATGCAAAACCAGCCTTAAAAGTAAGGTTTTAATACTTTAAGACAAGACAAACCAACAGACACACCTAACTTATATACAAAGATGACATTAAATCCCATGGCAATCATCTCCCTCAATGTCAATGAACTAAATGCAACAAATAAGAGACACAGAGTGGCTAAATGGATCAAAAAACTGAATCCAACCTTCTGCTGCCTACAAGAAACACACCTAAATAGTAAGAACAAGCATAGACTCAAAATCAAAGGCTGGAGGAAAATCATCCAAGCAAACAACACACTGAAAAAAGATGGGGTGGCCATATTAATATCAGATGACAAAAACTTTAGACTCAGAAAAGTTGTAAGGGACAAAGATGGACATTTTGTACTATTCAAGGGATATGTACAACAGAAAGAAATCTCATATAAACATTAACATATATAACATATAAAATCACATATAAACATATATGCAATGAGGAACCAGCAAAGTATTTAATACAATTGTTGACAAATATTAAAAAAGATATCAATAAGAACAGAATAATTGTGGGAGACCTCAACACTGCCCTGTCACCCCTTGATAGGTCAACCAGACTGAAACCCACCAAAAATATACTAGCTCTGAGGACAAACAGTGCTGGTGGGGATGTGGAGAGAAAGGAATTCTTATTCACTGCTGGTGGGAATGACGTCTAGTCCAATCTTTATGGAAAGCTATATGGAGATTCTTCCAAAAATTCGAAATGAGCTCCCATATAATCCAGCCATACCAGTCCTAGGGATATATCCTAGGGATACAAAAATACAATACAAAAATCACTTCCTCACACTTATATTCTTTGCAATGCTATTTACAATAGCCATACTCTGGAAACAACCAAGATGCCCTTCAACAGATGAATAGCTAAAGAAGCTGTGGTACATATATACAATGGAATATTATGCAGCCGTCAGGAGAGATTAAGTCATGAAATTTTCCTATACATGGATGTGCTGAGGGAAAGAGATAGATGCAGAATAGTCTCATTCATCTATGGGTTTTAAGAAAAATAAAAGACATTTTTGCAATAATTCTCAGAGACAAAAGAGAGGAGGGCTGGAAGGTGCAGTGCATGACATGAAGCTCACCACAAAGAGTGATGAGTGCAGTTAGAGAAATAACTATCCTAACAATGTGAATGAATGAGAGAAGTAGAAAGCCTATCTAGAGTACAGGCGGGGGTGGGGTGGGGAGGAGGGAAATTTGGGACACTGGTGATGGAAATCTTGCACTGGTGAAGGGGGGGTGTTCTTTACATGACAGAATTACATGACAATTATATTTGTAATCAAGGTGTTTAAATAAATATATTGATTAAAAAAGAATAAACAAATAAAATAAAATGTATACTATATTGCATATTTGAAAGTTGGTAAGTGACTAAATTCTAAAATGTTCTTTTATTTATTTATTTATTTATTTATTTATTTATTTTTGAATTTAGGGCCACACCCGGTGATGCTCAGGGATTACTCCTGGCTTTGCACTCAGAAATCACTCTTGGCTTGGGGGTGTCATATGGGACTCTGAGGGATCAAATTGCGATCTGTCTTGGGTGTCCACGTGCAAGGCAAACACCCTACCACTGTACAATCATTCTGGCCTTCTAAAATGTTCTTACAATGGAAAACTTTTTAGAATTCTGTGTAGTAACAGATGTTATCTACACTTATTGTGGGGATTATTTTCAACACATAGGAATACATAAATATTATGTTGTTTACATAGAACTAATTTTGAATTAACTGTCTATATAAAAAATAATTTTAGGATATATCTCAAAAATTTTTTGAGTTTATACCTCAGGAAATATTTTGCAGTGCTCAGGAGGCATGAGGGTTCTTAGTCAATGACCAATAGTTCGATGCAAGAGTTCAAAAACATAGTGTCGCTTGGACCCAGTGATTCCAGAAATTATGTGAACCATCTCAGTCATACTCAGTAAGTCTCCACATCAGCACCGAGTTATGCTTGGGACCATGTGGCACCAAGGATAGAAGAGGGGTCATTGTATGCAAGGCATGTTTCTAAACCCCTGTTCTGTCTCCAGCCATTTTCTCAAAAGTATTTTTAAAAACAAAACAGGGTTTTGTTTTGTTTGGGGGCCACAGTCAGCTTTTCTTAGGGCTTACTCCTGGCTCTGTGTCCAAGAATCACTCATAGAGAGTCTTAAAGGTACGTATTTGGTACCAGGGATTGAATCTGGGTTAGCTGTATGCAAGGAAAGCACTTTACCTGCTAGACTATTTCTCTAATTCATTTATGCATATTAGCAGAGTCAAAAGTAAAATCAGAGATATTAGTAAAGAACACATACAATCGGTGAGAGTTATTTTTGTTTTTTGGGGGGAGATGTTGGGTCACACCTGCTGGCTCTCAAGGGTTCCTACTGGCTCTGTGCTTAAAAATCGCTCCTGGCAGCAACAAGGGACTATATGGTCTGCTAGGATTCAAACTACTGTCAGTCCTGAATCAGCTGCATGCAAGGCAAATGCCTTACCTCTGTGCTATCACTCTGGCCCCAGTGAGTTATTTTTGTATGGCTTTTTGGTTTACTGCAAAGTTTCACCTTTAATCCATATCTTAAAACTAGTAAAATATAACATCATTAAAGCTAACTAAAAGATCTAGGGAATAAAAAATACATGGAAAATTGACAAACTGTATGCATATATATAATCATATGTATAGACATATATATAAACATCATTTCAATTGAGTTGGGAAGCAGACACTTTCAATCTAGAAATGTCTTAGATTGAGTTCGATCGGGTCTTAAATTTCCTCTTCTCCTCTGGGACCTTGGTGCAGCTGTTGGTCCCCAGATAAATCTGTTAAATGTCAATTTTCTTTAATTACTGCTTTATTCTAGTGATAAATAAGTTAGTTGATTCCATTATCTAAGCCTCTGAAAGATATCATCCTTAAACAGCATCGAGGACTTTAAGTCTGTCTTTGACAGAAGCAGATGCATGTATGAAAGCAAATTTCTCATAATATTTAAGCAAGAAGTAGACCTCAGGTGCACAGGAGACCCAATTCCACCCCCATTTGTTTACTGTCTTTGCAACACCATGGGTCAGACCTGAGATTATTCCTATTTTATTCCAGACAACAACAGCTGTATTTGACAGAATCCAAGTCCCAAATCATAACAGAAGCAAATAACCCTGTTTTCCGTCTGGTGAGAATACAAATTAATATCTTCATTCCCGAGAAATCTGCACTAATTTTGTAATATGATATTTGCACAAATCTCATATTCAACTATCTAAGAAAAATTATAAAAATGAATCTAATTGCCTTTTGTTGTTGTTGTGTTGTTATTGTTGTTTTATTTGGGCCACATTGGACAGTGTTCAGGAGTTACTCCTGGCTCTGCATTCAGAGATTACTCCTGACAAGTTTGAGGAACCATATGAGAGGTCAGGTATCAAACCCAATTGTCACATGCAAGGCAGATGCCTTCTCTGCTGTGATATTGCTTTGTCCCCTTTTAATTGCATTTTATTTCTTGTGATGATTGATGATTCAAATTCAGTAATAAGAAAGAGTGAGTTCTGCTGTATGCCTTCTCCCAATTGCTTTCATTGGTGATAGACATCTTATAGATCTGTGTTTAATACATAATACATGCTGATATCATTCAACAATATAACAGCATTGACAATGAGCCAATTGAGGTACAGAACTGAACACTTATTTCTAGGAAGTAGCACTCCACTGAATCAGATCTGTGGTCTCTTTATCTGGGATCTTTCAGAAGGACCAGGATCATGATATCATCCTTAAAACTTAAAAGCATAATAGAATATTTGTGAACATCAGTTACTGCCTTTTATTTCTTTCTCTGTCTTTTTCAGTTTTGGGGCCAGTATTCTGGTATTATTCCTAAATCATGCTCAAGGGACCAGGTGGAGCTAGAATTGAACCCAGGCCACCTGTAAAACATGCACGAACTCTAGCCAGTTGTACTACATCTCTGGTCAATGAGTTGCTTCTATTTAAAAAAAATTTTTTTTAACTTTTTATTTCTTGGGAGGCCATATCTAACAGTGCTCAGAGTTTATTCTTGGCTCTGCAATCAGGAATTACTCCTAGTGATGCTCAGGGGTACCATATAGGATGCTGGGGATCAAGCCCAGGTTTTTCTGCATGCAAGACAAGTGCTTTCTGCGCTGTACTATCACTCTGACTTCCTATGAGTTACTTCTAAAAGTGAGACCCATCATGGATATACTTAAGTTTTGGCTTCAGAATCCTTTTTGCTACCTTGTGCCCTGGATGTATAGACTTGTGTGGATAGCACCAACAGACAAAACCAACAGACTTGTATGGACAGCACCAACAGACTCCTTGTCTACCAGATCCCAGAAAAGTCAGGAAGAAATCACAAGGGGTGGGGACAGGGTGAAGTCATATGAATGCCCCTACTTCCCTCTTGGAAGGCCAAGTCCTTGACATATAACTTTCATGAAGACCCTATGTGGAAGCACAGGCATTGATTCCCACAGGCCTCAGGAAGAGAGGCACCTCAAGGTGTCCCTCACCTCTGACCACAATCTGTCAAGAGTGTCATGGTGGACTGTTTCCTGACTTCCTGGTGAGTGCCATCTGTTTCCTCCCAGAGTTCCTTTCAGCAGCCACTGTTACCTCCCCAAGTCCCCTTTCCTCCCTAGCCTTTTGGCCTAATTGCTTTCTCCACAGAGATGTAGGAGGAAATCAAAAAGGGAGCCCCAGGAAATCCTCATGTTTCAAAGGAAAAAATAGGGTACAGGGGCTGAGGCTGCAGACTCACAAATTCTGACTTCTAGTTTGTCAACACCTAGGACATTTGTCTTAAAGACCCATAGCAGCCTCAAGTCAAACACTTCCTGGTGAGTGTTGCCCAGATCCTCCTCCAGGGATAAAGGACTGAGTCACAGTACAGGAAAGAACGTTGCTGGAAAGAATGTTTAGCTAATGGCTCTCTTGGGGGTTGGGGTGGGTTTGTCTTGGCTGAAGAAAACTGCCTTCCCACCCCCCACCCCCACTGCCACTTCAGGCCTCCTTCTAGGAGCAGTCTGAATCCTGTGACTAAACAATGAATAAAATGCAAAGGCTTGGCCCCCTTGGTCTGACTTAGGACAACTCTTTTTTTCTTTTTCTAGTTTTAAAACATGTATTAAGTTATACTAATGGTATATAACGGCAATATAAAAATTACAGCAAAATATATTTTTTAAATTATCTTTATTTAAACACCATGATTTCAAATATGATTATAGTTGTATGATTACAGTCAAGTAAAGAACACCCCCCCTTCACCAGTGCAACATTCCCACCACCAATTTCCCACATCTCCCTCCTCCCCACCCCACCCACACCTGTACTCAAGACAGGCTTTCTACTTCCCTCATTCATTCACATTGTTATGACAGTTTTCAGTGTAGTTATTTCTCTAACTGCACTCATCACTCTGTGGTGAGCTTCATGTCATGAGCTGCATCTACCAGCCCTCATCTCTCTTGTGTCTGAGATACTGTTAAAATGTCTTTCATTTTTCTTAAAACCCATGGATGAGTGAAACCATTCTGTTTCTTTCTCTCTCCCTCTGACTTACTTGACTTAGCATAATAGATTCCATGTACATCCATGTATAGGAAAATTTCATGACTTCATCTCTCCCAACGGCTGCATAGTATTTCATTGTGTATATGTACCACAGTTTCTTTAGACACTCATCTGTTGAAGGGCATCTTGGTTGTTTCCAGAGTCTGGCTATTGTAAATAGCGCTGCAATGAATATAGGTGTGAGGAAGGGATTTTTGTATTGTATTTTTGTGTTCCTCGGGTATATTCCTAGGAGTGGTATAGCTGAATCTACAGCAAAAGTATTACTGTACTCCAATACTATCACTGTGCTTTAACCAATCCCTCAATGCTGTCCCTATGTGACCTTTAGTTGGGTCTTCTTTCCCCCTCTCCCACGATGTAATAATTGGGTTTGTATTACAATGTCAGGGATTTGCTCTCTATTCTCTTGTTTCATTCTTTATAGACCACAGAGGAGTGAGATCATCTGGTATTTGTATGTCTTTCTCTGACTCATTGTGCTTTAACATGATACCCTCCAATACCATCCACATTGCAAAGAATTGCATTTCATCCTTCCTTACAGCTGCGTAGAATTCCATGATGTATACAGACTGCAACTTATTTATCCATCCATCATCAGACATTTGTGTTGTGTCCATATTCTGGCTATTATATTGCACATAACCAGAAACATATATTTATATATTTTTAAATTAATGTTTTTGTGTTCTGAGGGAATAACTTACTTTTTTTCTTTTCTTGTGTGTGTGTGTGTGTGTGTGTGTGTGTGTGTGAGAGAGAGAGAGAGAGAGAGAGAGAGAGAGAGAGAGAGAGAGAGAGAGGCCTTGCCTGACAGTGCTCAGACAATATTGTGCTAGAGATTGAACACGGGCTACTTGAATACATAATACAGTAGGTAGAACAGGCAGATTCCTGCATATCACAAAGACCCCTCACTTGGTACCCCCTAACACTGCTAGTGTTTCTTGAGCACAGAGCCAGGAGTAAGTCTTGAGCACTTCTAGATGTGACTCCAAAACAAAACCAACAAAATGACACTGCTCTAGCCCTTTGAGCCACTGCCTCAGTTCCTCAAGACAACACTTATTTTTGAGATACTGAGGCACAACAAGCAGCAACTAGAAATCCCCAGGATTCAGACATGCAGGAGACTTTGCTCCAGGCTCTCCCCTAGTTTTCCCAACAGGTTGCCACCAGCTAAAGGAAGGACCTGAAAGAGCACCCCTAGGCTATGCATCTGGTCTTCTCTTTAGCATGGCTGTGACTTGGCAGTAATTGCACTTCAGTACAAAGTCAGCTTCCTCAATGCGTTTAGCCTACTCTTAACTCTCTCCTCAATTCCTTTCCCTTTGCCACCATGGAGGGGGTTGGCTGTCACACTATGTCACCAGGCTTTATAAATTCAGACAGATTAGGGACCCAGAGACAGCACAGTGGTAGGGCATTTGCCTTGCACACAGCCAGCCCAAGAGATGGTGGTTCAAATCCCAGCATCCCATATGATACCCCTTGACTGCCAGGGGCGATTTCTCAGTGCAGAGCCACGAGTAACCCCTGAGTGCCACCAGGTGTGACCCCCAAAATTTAGACAGATTACTAGATATGGCATTTTTGGGGTATTGCTGGAATTACAATAGCATTACTCCTGGGAAGCACTAAGATATGGGGCTATGTCGAAATCACATTATTCTTCCTCTTGCCCTTGAGGCAAATGCTTAGTCACTGAGCCCTAGCCTTAGCCTAGGGATGGAATGTTCCACCACTTTCAGTTACTAAACAGTTAGCCAGTACTGAAGCTGCAACTTCCTAGCCTTACAATTCAGTGACGTGGGCTGGACCAAATAGTACAGTGGAAAGGCTGTTTGCCTTGCATGTAGCTGATCCGGATCCAAACTCTGACACCACATATTGTGTTCTGAGCCTGCCAGGAGTAATCCCTTAGCACAGAGTCAGAACCCTGAGCACCACTGGATGTAGCCCCAAAACAAATAAAAGATTTGTGACTAGAATAAAATTTTTTATTTCATATACAATTGATATTATTCTCTTAGCACAGAGTCAGAATCCTGAGCACCACTGGATGTAGCCCCAAAACAAATAAAAGATTTGTGACTAGAATAAAATTTTTTATTTCATATACAATTGATATTATTCTCTTCTCCCTCCTCTCCTGATCCCTGCAGCTTATTCACCATCGAAGGTCTTGCATCATGCACTGTTGTCCATGACCAGGGAGGGGTAGGAGAAAGGGAGAAGGGCCCATAGGCCTGTCTGAATGTGGTCACCCAAAGGTGGGTAGTGTCATCTGACAAGGAATTTACTCTCAAGCAACCACTCTAGATGCTGTTCTCCCTTCTGACCATCATTTCTTATAACATCATCCATAGGTCCATCTCCTTGGATCTGTGCTTCTCTTTGCTCAATGTGGTGACTATCTCAGAAATGATATTTTTGTCCAATTGTGAGGGGCTAAGGGTATCTCCGTAACTTTGAGCTTCAGCTCTACAAAGTTAAGACCGCCAGTCCAATGTACATATATGCTCTGCAGGGGCCTGGTGGCTCTGCTGTCTGTGATCTCCATGTCACAAGCCTTGTCAGCTGTGTTTCAGGTAAGTATGTGTAAACACCAAAACTAGAAGAGGGTGCCTTTCTTGCTTCAGCAAGAACCTCAATTTCAAAAAAATGTTCAAGCACTATAGGCAGGAAGTTACCCCTTAGTGAGCATCCCATGACACCTGTGAAACACTTCTAGAGTTGCACAGAACTGCAAAACCTTCAGAATTAATGTTGTTGGACTCTCACTGAACATTAGGGATTCATAAGCGGAACCCCTAAAATATACAAACACCACTGTCAGTCCTGTGAGTGTGACCTCCAATCATTGGAATAACAATAACAAAAACAAGAGGAATGGGAGAGAAAAACAACTCCAACTCCTGAGAGTCACCACATCTGTGGTGATCTATGGGATCCATAGTCCAAATTGGTCTTGTCTTTCCTGGGAACTCCTGCTCCTTAAAATACCACCCACCATGCCATCTCTTCTCAGTACCCATTTCCTCTACCCTGGACTGCCCACTTCTCTCCCCAGCACCAAACCCTCAGCTCCCAACTGTTCAACAGGAAATGGCACAGCTAATGCTCACAAAGCTGTGAGCATGTCTCTTGACATTCCTTACATTGGCTGTGGGGATGGAATGTAACCCAGAGTCATCCCTGTTCGTCCTGGTTCATAAATAGTTCTCCACCAGCAGATTCTTCTTCAAAAGGCACCACTTCTTCCCCCCTCAACCTCCTCTGTGATGTTATAGCCAGTGTCCTGATTTCTGTGTTCCCATTATTCCCAGCAAGCCCTAACCAGGAGTCTAGGGCTCCCACAGCTGTTGCTCAGGGAATTTAGAGACAGGTGTTCAGTTGGTAGGAGCCTCAGTTGTGACCTGCACAATGGTATTTTCATCAGCAGCGCTCAGCAGTGGTTAACTACGTCTCAGTGAATCATCTCTCACCCAACACAGTCTGACTCTGCTATGCCTATATGGGGAAAGGAACAACCAGCCACTCCCTTTGGGCTGAGACCCTATGTGGGGTCATATGACTAAATGCAGCTATACAAAACAGTTGGACAGCAGTAAAAAGGTTCTGAACATTCCACAACCAAAGTATTAATCCTTTGGTGGTTCCTTTCTCCAAATAGGCATAGTAGAGTCAGAGTGTGTTGGGTGAGAGATGATTCACTGAGACGTAGTTAACCACTGCTCAGTGCTGCTGATGAAAATACCATTGTGAAGGTCACAACTGAGGTGCCTACATGTCAGCTGCATCACATATTTGAGGTATTTCTGTCCGTGTGTGCCCAGGTTGTGTTTCTTGAGTAAAAGGGTATCACAGTGGATAAAGTAGAAACATCCCTGCTGTGAATGAGGCCTGGTCCTTGGATAAGGCTGTCTAAGCCCTAACAACCACACAGCTCTGGCCAGTAAGGTCGTTCAGCCTAGTTCCTCCTCAAGGACTTAGGCCAGAGCCTGTGGGTCAGTGGTTGCCTGCCTTTTTCCAGCTCTGCTATTTGTTACTCTAATAGTCAACATAGCTCCCTTTCATTCTCTAGCTACTTTAACTGAGACTAGTTTTTCATTGGAATCATTTGGGAAGATTTAGAAACTCCTAATGCCTAGATCCTGTCTGCAAATATATTGATGCAAATACTGAGGAGGTGCTTGGAAGTCACTGTCTTTTATTCATTTATTTATTTACTTATAAAGTGGCGCTCAGGGTTTACTCCTGGCTCTGCACTTAGAATCACTCCTAGTGGGAACCGGGGACAATATAGGGTACCATGTATCAAACCCAGCTTGACCATGAGCTGGGCACATACCCTATTGCTGTTCCACTGCTCCAGCCCTCATTGAGTGTGTGTGCATCTTCCACCTGAACTCTTCTTGGCTGATCTAACCCAGAACTTCTTAAGTTTTTCCCTCCACCATCCTTTATCACTCAACAAAATTTTATGCAAACTCATAGATGTTTAATTAATAAAATATTGACTGTGAATAAACCAATTAAAACTCATTTTAGAACTTTTTTTTAGTTACCTGATTTTATTCTGAATCCACAGCTTAAGAGTGAATCAGATCTTCCATCTGGCAGAAGGAGCAGAGGGTGGGATCAGGACCTACATCTTATATTACTTGGACTCTGGGCCTGAACTACTTGCATCATCCCACATCCAGCACTCACAATAACAGTACCTTTTTTATTCATGTTTAATCTATTTAGGGTATGATAATTTGTTATTTCTAGTGAGATGTCATCTTCATGAATTAGTTATTGCATGTCATCATACATTGTTATGTTTCTTCATTCCTGAGGAGAGGGTTGGGGCCACACGGGTAAGGTGCTTACTCCTGAAGCATACACCTAGCTCTGAGTTTAGAGATCATTTCTGGTGGGGCTGGGGTGATAGGGATGGAACTTGGGTTGATGCACATACGGTAAGTGCCTTAATCCTTGTACTATAGTCCTCCCTGACCTCAAAGTACACCTTTATTTCTTATGATGAGAACTTTGTCAGGATACATCTTGCAATGCTCAGAGTTAATTCTGTCTCTGTGTTCAGGGATCACTTCTGGTGGGCTCAGGGGACCAGATGGAGTGTCAAGTATGGAACCTACTCTACTATTGCTTCAGCATCTAGATGAGAACTTTAAGATACATATAATAATTCAAGTATATATGGAACCTTTTATGAAAATATCAATGTACTAGGTCATAAAAAAATCTCCCAAACTATAAAGACTATTATCATATCTCACTGAAATTGTACTCATAGTTCTGAAGTTAGAAAATAATTAACATGATTTTATAAATATATGTATATATATGTTTCTGTTTGCTAAGGAAATATAAAAAACATTTATTTAGAATCTTTTCAGATGAACATACTGCCTTTTGTTATTTAAGAGAAGACATATGGCCACTCAATAACTAAAACAGACTTTTTTTTAATTTTTATTTTGACCATATTGGCTTACATATCTTTCACAGTAGTATTTTAGGTACATATTAACATTGAATCAGGGGAATTCCCATCACCAAATTTGTCCTCCCTCCCCACCTGTTCCCTTCCTGCAACCCGTATCCCCCACTATCACCCCCCCACCGGGCTGCTAGAGTATGTGGTCCTTCTGTGTCTAGCTTACTACTAGTGATCATATATCTATTTGGTCCTGGTACCCTCCCTTGTTTCCCCCTCTATTTTAGAGGCAGAGCTAGATAGTTCGAGTTATGTGGTTTTGTTTGAAGGAAGGAAAAGCAATAGAATGGGGTAAAAAAATCAAATAGGCTGAAAATGGGTGGAGTCCTTCTAGAGGCTTTCAACCTCAGTTTGAGAGAGGACAGGAAAAAGGAAATTGAAATACAGAAAGAAATATCAAATAAAATATCCAGTGAGCACTGCAGCAATAAAGACAAGCACCACACAATAATCTCGGTCCTGAAATCAAACCATGCCAGAGTGCAAAAAGAAAGAGAAAGGTAAAATAAAATAAAATTGGAGACATCTACTTCAATATCTACACCAAAATAAAGATAATAAAAATCAATCAATAATTAAATATATAAGTGGATAAAAGACTTTTGCTTTTTTTTTTTTTTTTTTCTTTTTCCCCTGCAGAGGCACAGTAGCTATTGGGGACATTATAGATGGAATTCCCTTGACCTATTGGAGATACAGGGTTCCTCCACCATTGAAGTATACTGTCATAGGATTAACTATAGACTCCTTGCATGATCATTTACTCACCCCTCGGTGCTTTTGTGGTGTATGGAAGACTTCTGCTTCATCATGGATGGTAAAATCAGACCTCTGTATCTAGAGATCCTGGTGAAACAGACTTATTTTTAAGAGACTATATATGAGCTGTAAATCTATGCCAAACCAATATTTTTATTCTTTTTTTTTTACTAATTATATTGTGAATTTGAAGAGAATATTGGTCATGAGAAAAAAAATTTTAAAGCTTGAGAAAATAATTATTAGGTATTTGGATTTTTGTTTTTAACTAGAGCTAATAGGATGATCGTGTTTTGCAGAATTAATTACATTAATTATACTTTTCAGATCATCACAGGAGACGAAATGTGAACATAGTGCAGATTCAGGGTCCTAGGAAATCAACAGGTACCAAAATCATCAATGACTTTTGGTAACTTCAACCAGAACTAAACTTGGCCTACAACCTATAAGATAAGGAAAACTCCAGAGAAATGTAAGAGGACTGACTCTGTACCGAGTTGACTTTTTTAAAAAGATAATAAAAATATAAGTTGGTATTAGAGCCTTTAAAATTTGAAGGCAGTGAGGCAGTGTGAGGCACACAGGTAATTGCTACCACAAGAGTGTGGAATAGATTAGGACCAATATTAAAGCAATAGTACAGCAGATAGGGCATTTCCCTTATGCCTTTAACACAGATGGGTTTGATCCCCAACATCACATATGATTCCTAACACCAGGAGTGATACTTCAGCGCAGAGTCAGTAGTAAGCCCTAAGCATCAATGGTATGGGCCCAAACAAACAGAATGTGGTGGAACTGGAGTGATAGCACAGCAGTAGGGCGTTTGCCTTTCATGCAGCCCACCAGGGATAGACTCAGGTTCTATCCTTGGCATCCCATATGATCCCCTGAGCCTGCCAAAAGTGATTTCTGAGCACAGAGCCCCACTAGGTGTCCCCCTCCCCAAAATGAATGTGGAATTGATCTGGCAACCCCTTTATTGCAGTTCTGGACAGAAGGCTGTTTGGGACTCTGAATACTTTCTTACCTGCCTCTATTTTTAAAGGCATTACCTGAACCCCAGACCATACCTTAGCCAGAGCCTTACTCAGCTTCCTACAGATTTCATACAGACACCCACCCATAGCTATACTTCTTGCCCTTGTGAGGCCATATTATCCTTCAGTCTGGCCCTGAAACAAATGTCATCCATGGGATAAGAGAATATGATTTTTGAGCTGCCACTCGTGGGTTGAATTATAGCACCTGGAAGTACAGAAAAGTCTGTACCTATGACTGAATCTCTGATTTATGAGGAATGGATCTGTAAGAATAGCACAAGTGAATGCCTTTTCTCCTTGCTCTTGGACCCCCAAAGTTCCAGGGCTGAACAGCAGATCTGGAGGCTCCTGAGGCTTATCAGGACACGGTGACCAGTATTGGTAGCAATGGCTCTTTTTTGTTGGCTCTCTCCCCAACTCCTCACATTTTATCCTCCCATATAAAGGATTAGTAATTCCACCCTGGCCCCACACCCACCACAGAGCCATCCTCCAGAGTCCTCTTCCACCCCTCTGCCTTGGAGACCGTGAAATTCTAGCAAGTCTCCTGTCCTTTTGGCAACGAAGAAGGACAGTCCACAGCAGTCCTGGGAGGAGATTAGAGCAAGGATATATTACACAGTGAGAGGTCACCTCAGCTGCCTTGCAAAGGAAAGTCAGAGTGGTTGACTCCTCTCTTCATGCACTTGCATTTTAAAAATAATAAACAATTTGGGGGGGTTGGGAAAATAGTAAATTATTTCATTGAATTACCATAAAGTACACAGTTTCAAAGTATTTATAAGTGAGTTTCAAGCATACAATGTGAAACATCCTTCATCAATGAACATTTCCCACCACCAATATCCCCAATTTCCCTCTTGCCCCTTCCCCTCTTGCATTTGAGTGTCCAGAATCCATTTTCTCTTCTCTCTCTTTGCCCTCCGGTTTGCAATGGTTCCCTTCTCGCAGCCTGCCTATCCCTTGTCATTCAACCTTTTTTGTAGAAATGATTTTTAATTGATTAAAGACTCCAAGTTGTGAGTGCCATCTGCCTGAAAAAAGCTGAAAGGTTTAAATTACAATGACTTTAGCTGGGTCACAATGGATTAGAGAGATAGAATAGATAGCAAATGTTTTGTGTGAAAAATGGATGCATGGAGCAGGCCAACAGAGTTAACAGGCAGCAACACAGGGAGGTTTTAAGACTAGTAAAAGATAGTGACAAAAGTTCTGGAGTGTTAGGACACCCTGCAAGATATCTGCCTTTGCTACAAGAAAGGGGAATAACCAAGGTCAGTCTTTAGTGACCCCTGAGACAACTCTATTCATCATTCACCCACTGGTACCAAGACAGTTTTTTAGTGCCATGGCAACCAAGAGGCCTGGAACTCAAATTCCAGGTATGTCCCAGCATTTGGGTAAGATAGTGGGAAGGGAGATTCTGAAAAAGTAAAAAGAGACAAAATTACTGTCTCAGTGCTCCTCTGTGCCCCCCACTTTTGCACTGATGGAGGTCCCTTTATACTTTCTTTTTGTTTTAAATAGGTATTTCTCCACAGCTGGGTGCTAGTTACCTATGCTCACTTCCTCTACCTTTTAAAAATAAGTAATTCCATAAATTATCTTGCACTCTTCATAAAATTTTTTTGGGGAAAAACACAAGAATCATCGGGACCAGGAATTGTATGTACTAATGCCCAGCACTCTCATTCTTTATCAGAGATTGTAGTGAATATTAGTGGATACTTGGGTGACAAAGAAAAAGAGGTACATTTTATCTTTTTTTTTTTTTGGTTTTTCAGGCCACACCCGTTCGATGCTCAGCGGTTACTCCTGGCTAAGTGTTCAGAAATTGCACCTGGCTTGGGGAAGAGACCGTGTGGGACACAGGGGATTGAACTGTGGTCCTTCCTTGGCTCGAGCTTGCAAGCAGGACACCTTACCTAGCGCCACCTCGCAGCCCCAACTTTTTATCTTTTTAAATAACTTAAAATGTCAACTGATCGAAGTTCTACAGAAACAAATTCTATCGCCTAACGACTTTAATGTAGCAGCAAATGGAGAAAGGGGAGGACTCATGGGGGATAATGAAGACAGATAAGAGCAGAAGACAAATGGGCCTGCTGGAAGCACAGGAAGAAGTCAAAGCAGAACTAGGATAAAGAAATAATCATCATGGTGCCCAAGAGATAGCACAGCGTAGGGCGTTTGCCTGCATGCTGCTTATCCAGGACAGACAGTGGTTTGAATCCTGGCATTCCATATGGCCCCCATGCCTGCCAGGAACGATTTCTGAGTGCAGAGACAGGAGTAAACCCTGAGTGTTGCCGGTGTGACCCCCCCAAATCAATCAAACAAACAAACAAAAATAACCCATTTGTTCAAAGCCCTTCCAGGGGAAGGTGCCCAGGAAAACAACAGTCCTCATCTCTCTCTTCTCCAGTTCAGCCATCCTTGACAGATTCTGGTCTGTGGTCTACACTCGGTGCCTCCCACAGGCTGAACCAAAACCTACGATGATGAGACCCTAATGGGTCAGCCTCTCTGGGCTGAAAAGGTTTGGGAGTACGGGAAGCAGAAAGGCAACGGGAACATCAAACTCCTTACAAAAATTTGTGCAAAGTGATGTATCTTTTTACAAGAGTCAAAACTAAAAATCTGAGTAGTTACTTCATCACAGTTGAATCATTTTTTATATAGTTTGGTATCATTTCCAAATTTAAAAAGATTCCATATTCACTTTTACATTTATCTTAGAATAATGCTAATATTGTATTTATTTTAATGTTCCTTTTTGTTTTAGCAGGTGTCCGGAGGTACTTAGGGCTTACTTCAGGCTGTGTGTTCAGGAATCACTCCAAGAGGGAATCAGGAATGCAACTAGGCTGCCAAGTATTTAATCAAGGCTGCATACAAGATAAAAAAAAAATATTAACAGCTGTACTATTTAGTTTTTTACTTAAAGAGAAATGACATATTAGTGACTCCTTGGGTTAGAATTTACTTCCTGGGGTTGGAGCTATAGTACAGCAGAAAAGGCATTTGCCTTCTATGTAGTTAACCCAAGTTTAATTTCTGGTATCCATAGGATCCCCTCAGCTCTCCTTGGAGTAATTGCTGAATACAGAGCCAGGAGTAACTCCAGAGCACTGTAGGATGTGGCCTCAAAACAAAAGTAAATAGATAAATTTCATTTGATTTTCATGAGTACAACCTTGGTTTCACACAGTTCTGTCAATTCCTAAATTGTAATTCAGAATTACTGAAAGTGGGGAAATGGAACCTTAATTTTAATCATATTAATTGATATAAAGCCATACATTCATATTAACTTAGTTCTGGAGCAGAGCTGATCAGTGACACTTTGTTGAAAAAATCCTTAGCCTAGAGAGAGATGCACAAACACCAGTGTCTAGGCACTAACCTGGAATAAACAGAGTTTGGAAATCCGTTCCACTTACTGCAAACAAATAATTCTCAGGTTACATTTGTTTTCCAAATTTATTTTAGAAATGTTTGGTTTAATTTTTCAATTGTTTTGTGTCTGTTTTTATTTGGAAACAGCACGGTGGAGGAACTGGACAGGCTTGTCCAAAGTCTGCCATCTCCCTGGTATTTCAGTCCCACCCCCTTCCCTTCCTCTTTGATTCCAAGCAGCTGTCCTCAGGCTTTCCAGCAGCCCCCAACTGAGAGTGATGAGAAGAAGTGTAGCTACTCATAAAGAAATATTTAGTATCTACAGAATGAGACAGCAAATCTCTGGAATGCCCCAGACCAGCTGTTGAGGACAATATTCTGACAGCTAGTCTCCCTCCCCCTTCTTCATGTAGTGGGAAGCAGGGCTGGGAGCTGACATGCTGTATAAACTCAGTCTCCAATCTCACTGCCTGCCAGGCTACTCCAGCCTGTGCAGCATGAAGAGCAAATGCTTTACATTTGTCATCATCTCATATGTAAGTATTTTAAAGAGGACAGATGAACATTCTGAATTTAAGTCATTAGTCTTCTTTAAAGTGGTCTCCTAAACTTGCATACTTTTGACTAGGAATTAAAAGGTATTTATTAGTATCTTATAATACCCACAAAATATATACATTTTTAAAATCACTTCAGGTAAAATTTCATTTAGTTTTTTAAAATATATATCTTGGGGCCGAAGCAATAGCACAATGGGTACTGTAGGGCACTTGCTTGCACCTGTCCAACCCTGGTTCAATCACCGGCATCCCCAATGGTCCCTGGATCCTGCCTGGAGTAATTTGTAATTTCTGAGTGCAGATCCAGGAGTAACCCCTGAGTGCGGCCGGCTGCGAGTGGCCCAAAAATAAACAAACAAAAAAAATCTATCTTTGGAATTTCTTAAGAATAAGATTTATATCTTAAACCACCAGAAATTTAATACTGTCACAACTTTTGTAAACCCAAATATATTTCAAATCCAATTTCCAAATACTGTATTTTTAATCTTCTAGTCACTATATTTACAAAACCCCACATTTAGTAGATTGAAAGTCTTATTCTTATCAAGCCCCCTTCATTAGCAACACAAAAAGGAAAGATTAACATTAACTAGTCTCTTTTGTCATCAGCTCTCACTAAAGACCTTCTCTCTCTTGGCACTTGAAACAATAAGATTGTTCTAGTCTCCAGAATTGTCCAGGCTCCACTTTTAGAACGGCAGCCTTCTTGAGTCTGGAAACAAATGCAACAAATTTTCCTTCTGAACAAGAATGACAAAGACCACCTCCACATACCGGGCACTTGGGCTGTATTTTTTAATCTTCATAAAAAAATCATTTCCAATATGGGCAATAATACTCAGGATCTGGGGTGCTACTGGCTGCACTCTGTCTTCACAGCAATCCTCTAGCCACATTTTACTGCGCCTCTCCAGGCTCCTTGACTTCCACAGCTAGAATCCCATCATGGCAGAAGAAAGCAGACAAATCCTTGGTTTCAATACCCTCTGGCAGTTTATACTGTCGGGTGAAGCTTCTGGAGATGAATCCATGCTCGTCCATTCTAGTCGCATGTTGAGCCTTGATCAGCAGCCAGCCTTCAAAGGTCTGAATGATGATATCTTCAGGGAGGAACTGGACCACGTCCAGCAGGATCTGGAAGCGGGATTTGCCCTTGGAGGGCAGCCTCTCCCCATCCGAGTCCACGGCAGAAGCCCGGGGCCCCCTGGCTTTGCTCAGGTCCACGGTGGTTGGCCCTGGCAGTGCATATAAAGCGTGGTCCAGCCTGCAGTCTTCCAAACCTCGAGCTTCAAACTCCTCCTGATACCGCACAGGAGTCTCTATGAGGTGTCTCAAAATGATTTTTGCCATCGTGGGAAGCAAAAATAAGAATTTGAACTGCTCCCTGCGGTCTGTGTTTAGTCCTGGACAAACTCCGACTGCGATCAGCTCTTAGCTTCTAACCCTAATCGGTCACAGGCACTTAATTAGGCCTGAACCACACACCACACACACACACACTTGTCTTGTAACCTGCACTGACAATGAATGGCTATTTATAGAGCATGTTTGTGAGATGCATTTAGCACGCAGCCTGCACAAGCTGCGGTGTCAAAGACTGCCTGTGTGTCTGTGAGAGGGTAGGCCTTGCCTAAAGGAAAAAGAGAGAATCGAAAAAATATTTCAGTAGCTAGTCCTCGTGAGTTAAATTTTTGAATGATCTTAACAATAGTTCAGAGAGGTACCTTTATAGTATGTGCTAAGGCGGCATTTCTTCTAGTTTCCAAAAATGGGGAGAAATCTAGCTAGCTGATATTGATTAGGACTAAAACTAGGGAGTCTGTCTCTATCTTATTAAGAATTAAGGCACACATATTCAAATTTTACCCAACAAGCCTTCAGCCCTTTTGACATATATATTACATTCATAAACATTTATCCTTAAGCATCTTTGAGTCATATAATCTGAGCTCATTACCCATTTGTTATTAAAAAAAAATGAGAGGAAATGATTCAACTCAGATGAGGGTTTGAAGGGCATCGAATGGGGACCAAGAAATGAAAAGAGAGCCAGAGGGAAAAGAAAAATGTTCAGTCTTCAAGCCATTTGCTACAGCAGCCCGGAAAACTAAGGATTAATCTTGTCAGAGCTCTGCTGTTGAACTGGCAAAATTAAATTACACATAATTTCTCAACTCTAACACCCTTTATATTAAATGTGTATTGAGAAAGAATAAGGTTACTTTTTATCCAGGGGCATAGAAGAACTCCAAGACATGCTAAGTAAAAAAAAAAAAAAAAATCCCAGAATACATACAGAATGCTGCTATTTATATGTTTTCTGTAAGTGGGTGTTAGCTTATGGAAATAGAAGCTCTCTGAAGCATCTAGTGACAGGGTGATGGAGAGTCAGAGACCGAGCAAAGACTGACCTGTCACTATAAATACATTTGTCCTTTTCTTTCTTTTTTATTTTATTATTTTTTACAAAAACCTATGTAATACACAGACATGCAAGAAATAATAAAATACACAGTTTTTCCACAACTGTTGGTATTTTCTAGAACACTCAACCAATCTGGGTTTGAACCTTGGCACCACATATGGTCCCCCAAGTTCTGCCATAGTGATCCCTGAGTACAGAACCAGAAGTAAGCCCTGAGCACCACCAGGTATGACCCTCAAAACCTAACAACCCCCCCCCAAAAAAAAAAACAACGGTGCTCTGTATGAGTTCTGTTGCTTTATCTTTTGAATTGTTTATTTGTTACTGTGCTTTGTTCAATCTTCTCTTAGGTATCTCCATTCTACTTTTCAACTTCATCATTGTGTTATTCTGATCTTTGTAACTTCTACTTAAATCTGGTTGTTATTATTGTTGTTTGGTATCACATTTGTCAGTGCTCAGGGACTTCTCCAAGTTTCATTCTCAGTATCCACTCCTAGTGGTAATCAGGAACCAAATCTGGGGATCTTGTGTGTAAGACATGCATTGAATCGAACCTTTTCTAGTTCATTAATTCCATTTAGTGAGCATCTTTATATCCATTACTTCAGATTCTTTATCAGGTAGTTTGCATATATCCATTTCTTCTCAATCTTTCCCCCCAGAGGCCTTTGGATGTGCTCCTTTCTTTACTCATTTTGACTAAATCTCTGTGCTTGCTTCTGTGTATTAATCTACTACCTATCCTAGTCTTGTGAGATGGTCCATACACGTATGAATCTATGGAGTTCAAAGCATAGTGCCCTATGGTCAGCTGAAACAAGTTTTTCAAGTGCTTCCCCTGCCTGGGTTGTCATCCTGCTATATTGGTGTTTTATATATGATGTTTAGGGTTGTCAGTCTAGCCCAGCTCTGATGTGAATAGGGACAGTATAGAGATGAAAAAACTATGGTATGCTTTGTATGTAGTACTATAGACTTTTGCCAGCTGAGCTGTATTGCTACTGAATAATAGATGTTAGCAGTGGCTGATCCATCTCTGTTATATGGGTCAGCTACTGAGATATGATGATGACCTGAGGCAATTGAGGCACCAGAAAGTGACCTGAAATAGTTATGGGCACTGGACAAGGGTATGCAGTGACTCTAAGTGCTAGGTGGTAGTGCATTGAGGTTCCTGGTGCTAGTTGATAATATGAGATGGTTCTAGGTATCAGTATGGGATACAGGATTACATCAAAGGCATGCAGGAATTCAGTAGAGCTCACCCATAAAATTTAGTAGACTAGGAAGAGGGTTTTTCTTTGAATGTTTTTAATTTAAACACCATGGTTATAAAGTTATACATACTACTGATTTTTTAGACATAAAGTTGTTCATGATTGAGTTACAGTCATACAATATATAACAACCTTCATCAGTGCACTCATTTCCCACCACCAATATCAATAGTTCCCCTCTCACTCTTTCTGATGCCCTCCTCCCCAAACCTCCCTCCCTCCTTCCCTTCTTCCCTCTCTTTCTCTCTCTCTCCTTTTCTTTTTTACACTGTGGTTTGTATTACTATTAATGAAGAGAGACCATGCATGTCCCTTTCATAGTAGACTCTTCTCTATTTTAATAGGGAAAAAAATTTTTATTTTTTTTTTAAAAAATTTTGGGGAGGTCTTTCAGTCACACTAGGTGACACTTAGAGGTTACTCCTGGCTATGCCTTCAGAAATCACTCCTGGCTGGGGGGACCATATGGGATGTCGGGGGATCAAACTGAGATTCATCCTAGGCTAGTGCGCACAAGGCAGATAGATGCCTTATGGCTTGTGCCACCACGTTTTTAAAGATGCTTATGGGCACTGGGAATTAGCAGGTTGCACAAACTTTCCAAGATAGTATCCTCTAGTATTCCTGACCCAGAGACAACCCTAAATACCATGAGTGGCCTATGAATTCTGCTCTCTCATGATTGAGACCAACGTTATTGTGCTTGGTGGTTGGGTGAATAGATCTATGCATGGGTTCTTTAAAGTGAGTTTTGTTTTCCTATGGTTATGAGAGTCTCCTAAGTGTTTTTCCAGTAAACCCTCAATGTTCAGATTCTAGAATCTTGTCTCTAAGTTGCAGAAGTAGACAGTTCACATCCAGGAAAAAATCTGTACTTATAAACTCTCTCCAAACAATAAATATTGAAACCCAAAATAGGGTATCTTTCTCCACTAGAACTTAAAGTTCTCTTTCCTGACTTTTATCCTTTGCCTATAAATTTATGTCTGTCTAATTTTCTTATTCCTTACTTATAAATCATGTCATATTTAGTTACAGATTTATTGTGTCCATGGAAGGTGAGTTTAAGCTCCATCTACCCTACCATCTTGAATGTGCTTTTCACATTTAACTTTATTGACCCATGCTCTCCTGGTATGTATTCCTCAAGGGGAAAATATACTCTTTTTGATGTGTTACAGTCTGGTAAGTCATAAAACAATGAATGATATTTTCATTGCTACTATTCCAAGTGGAAAAATCAATAATAATTCTTGCCAGTAGCAGGAATACATAAAGCTCTGGCTTTAATAACATAGTAGACAAATCACATCAAAATTGGAAGGATGATACAGAGATGGTCGATAAATTGATAAATTTCACCCTGTTCCCAAACATGCATAGCCTCCCAATCATCATTATTGCTTGCCAGAATAGATCACTTATTATGGTTGATAAAACTCACATGAACACATAATCAACCAAGACCAGGACCAATATTAGAGTTCACTCTCAGTGTTATGCATCCCATGGGTTTGGGCAGAAAACAGATGACACATATCTACTGTTATAGAATCACACAAAATTGCTTCATGGTCCTAAAATCCTGTCTATTACTCCATCCACTCCACTCCCCTGCTTTAGAAAATAACTAAAAAAAAATTATTTTAAACACTAAAACCAAAAGCTAAAAAACAAAACAGCTCTTAAAAACATTGAGAACATGCCATTAGGGTGAGCAGAAAAGAATGTGTTCTGTGAATCCTATGGTTTTTTAACTCCAGGTCACTGTAAATAGGAGAGGAGGGTCTGCTGGGGACCACCTTCAGGTAGAACTGTATGCCTGAGTTTCAGGTCTGTAGAAGAACACCCACTTCTCTAGTATCATGCCTGGGACTTCTGCTTCTGTCATATTTCCAAAAACCCTTCACCCTTGAGGGCCAGAAAGATAACATAGTGGTAGGGCATTTGCCTTGCACGTGGCCAACCTGGTACTAACCCAGGTTCAATTCCCGGCATCCCATGTGGTCCCCCAAGACTGCCAGGAGCACTGAGCCAGGAGTAACCTCCTGAATGCTGCGAGTGTGTCCCAAAACAAAAAAACAAACAAACAAAAAACACCTCAAAAAACCCTTTCCCAAACATCCTTTGTCCTCTCGTAGTCGTCCTTTTGGAGAATGTTTGTAGGCTTCTGAACTGGCCTTGCTGTCACCACTCTTGCCCTACTGCCTCCTCTTCATGTTGCTGCCTGAGCAGTTTTTCCAGTTCTAGATTGTGTCACTCTCCTGCTCTAAAATTTTTTGCAGTGATGACATCTCCATAAATTGGAGAGCTAGCTTGGTCCCAAGTAGATCTCTGGCATCACATGGTGCCCTGGTGGCCTACAAGAATGAGAGGTGTTATAGGGCTCACATCACCAGCCAGAGGACTGACCTGTTAGATCCACACAAAATTACAGAGAGGAGCTACTGGACCTGCTTGGGACTCTCTCCACCCCACCAGAACAACAAAGTCCTTGGGAATGTGGGTTAGTTGAATAACTGACTTGGATACCTAAAGGGCCAGAGTTTGATCCCCAGTGCTGCTTCCTAAGGTCAAGTGCAGTACACGTGCTTTCCCTAGAGCCACAAGTGCAGTCCCAGAGCACACAACAACTAAATATATGAGCAGTGAATCCAAGTGTTTGCATCCTGTTATGGGCAGGGAGATTATGACAGTAGCAATAACAAAGAGACAGGTGTAACAGGTATTTATAGAAGAGGCAAATGGGCCCCCTAGATGCTTGCTTTCTACTAGGTTCCTTGGTTGACTTCCATGTCCTTCAGTCCACTACTGCTCCTCTTCCTCCTAGTGGGAACAGTAAACCTTGTGCTCTCTGTGGACTTTCTCTGGGCCTCAATGCACAGCCTCATCTATACCCAGATAAAGTCAAGTAAAAACATTATTATAAGCATGTACCTCAAGTACCAAAAAAAATGACAAAAATGTAAAACAAAACTTCCTAGATCTTCTGTCACTTTCTAATTATTCCTGTTCCCTTTAAATTAAACTACTACCTGGATTCAACATTCAGTCTTGAATCTCTTTCAAAATGACTCCACCACCTAGTCTGTCTTTGGTAAGATTAAAGTCAGCCTCATTGCTAAATCTCTGCCTTTTGTCTATAGTTAATCTTATCTTTCTTACCCTCTTACACACTTGAAAAGCTTCTCAGCAGAAAAGAATGACAACTATTTTTTCTTAACTATCTTAATACAAGCAGAGTGTTATATTTTACTTAAAAGGTCAATACCAGAGGGGATTAAGGACTTCTCCTGGTTTAGTGGTCAGAAATCTTTCCTGATGATAACTGTGGGATCATAAAGCTCCTGGAATCATACTGGGCCTCCCACACACAAAGCATGCACTCCAGTATAGTGCGTGCACTTTAGCCCACTGACCCATCTCTCCAAGCCCTGATGAATCTACTTTTATTCTGCTCTCTGTATTCTTCGTAGAAGTAATACCGTTCTCAATGGGGCAAAACTAGTTTTTATGAAGGAAAATAATGTCTTTTATGGCATCCAATAATATATAGTATATAAGATGATATATAAAATATTAGCTACTAGATTATGAGATGGCTCTTCAAAGACTATAGGTAAATAAACAGCCATAGACTATCTGCTGCTTTCAAATTTTGTGAACAAGAGAGAGGAAAAATTGTTGAAAATGCCTAAAAAAGACACCAGGACTTTGTATAAACTGAAATAATAACTTTTTTTGAGACCAATGTGAGTTACAAGTCTTTCACAGTTGTATTTCAGTTACATAGTGACAGTGAATTAGGGCCATTCCCACCACCAGTGTTGACCTCCCTCCACCATAGCTATCATAGTTATCATAGTTATCATAGTTATCAGCATGCATCTCATACTGCCACCTTTAGCCCTTTAGACTGCTTGTGTAACATGTGAAATAATAAATTTTAAAAGTAAACAACAGAGGAACCAGAGCTATAGCACGGTGAATAATGATTTGCCTTACATGCAGTCAATCTGGGTTTGATCCCCAGTATCTCATAAGGTCCCCTGAGACTGCCAAGAGTGATTCCTGAGCACAGAGCCAGCAGGAGTAACCCCTGAGCATCACCAGGTGTGGCCCCAAAACCAAAAAAAATTTTTTTTTAATTTTAAATAATGGAAGCAGATTTTTACAGAAAAGATGACTTTGACATAATAAAGGAAACACTTAGGTGAGGTAAGTGTAGAAGTGAAACTAACTACCTTTGGTTAGGAATGAATATTGAATACTAAATACAATTTCAAGAAACTGAGGTCAAAGAAGAAAAAGATGCTGGAAAAAACTAAAATAATGTCTATCAATACTTCCCAGGTCCAGGCTGATACTTTTCTGGCATTCTCAGAAAGGTGCAGATTCCCCTCTCTGTATGAACTGCAGCAGCCCAAAGCTACCCCTACAGTGTAGGGCCTACACACTGACAGAAACAGTTCCGCTTTGCAAAAGAAATCAAATAATATGAATTTCTAAATCATCTCAGGTAAGATTAAACTACAAGGCTGAAAACTCTGGGTCTTTCTTGTTAGAAGGGGTTTGGACCTCGCTCCTCTAACCCACCCTGCCACCAGAAAACCCAGCAGCCCCCAATGACTCCACCATCTTCCCAGCAAAAAAACAAAAAAAGCTCAGCTCCTTCACTAAATATCAAAAGAAAGTAATGGCCGTTATTGGCTGATACCTCTGTGTCATTCTCAAAAGGGGGGGGGGGACAGACAGATTCCTCTTCCTGCATGAACTACAGCAGCCCAACACCATCCTCTACGCTCACTGACAGAACAGTTCAACTCTTTATTAAACTTATAAGCCATATACTTTGATTTTTGATTGTTTGTTTTTGTTTTGCTTAGTTTTGGTGCCACACCTGGCAGCTCTCAGGGGTTACTCCTGGCTCTTTGCTCAGAAATTGCTCTTGGCAGGCTGGGGGACCATATGGAATGCCAGGAATCGAACCCAGGTCCATCCCAGGTAGGCTGTGTGCAAGGCAAACACTTTCCTGCAGTCCTAGCATTCCAGACCCCAAGCCATAAAATTTGTTTCAGTTCTGTCAATCCTGGAATCTCAATAGTATGTCACCCCAATGTTATCACAAGAAATTTTATGAGAAATTACATACAGTTGTAATCTGCCAATCTCAGTAATCCTAAACAGTAAGTAACAGAAGAGTCAAATAGCACCAACTACATCCAAGTAAATCCTTAGACTTTAGTAACACCATGGAGAAATCTAATAGTCATTTCAAATTGAACTGTATTAAACTAAGGGGTTTTTTTTTTGTTTGTTTGTTTTTGTTTTTTGTGGGATTTTTTGCCACACCCCGTGGTGCTCAGGGGTTACTCCTGGCTGTCTGCTCAGAAATAGCTCCTGGCAGGCACGGGGGACCATATGGGACACCGGAATTTGAACCAATCACCTTTGGTCCTGGATCGGCTGCCTGCAAGGCCAACACCACTGTGCTATCTCTCTGGGCCCTAAACTAAGTTTTAATAATTACATTTGCCTTTGTGTTGTAACATGTAATATGAAGTAAGTATGTTTATGACCACATGGAAGCAGGCTACGGTGGTGAGTGAGAGACTGGGAACACTGATAAAGGAAAGGTCACAATGGTTGGTCATGGGATTCTGCTTAAAAATTTAGAGCCTGTCTGATAACAATGAATGGACAGAACTCATCCTGGGACCAACAAAAAGGACCCTAGCCTAGGCCCTGGCCAATGATATGTACAACAACCAAGATCTCTAATTCCAGAGGTCTGACTGAAACAACTACAACTGAGCAGATCATCAGGAAACATAATAAAAGACTCTATTCTAGATTTCATCCTAGGATTGGACAAAAACCAAGACCACCAATTACTGAAGACTGATTAAAACAACAGTGATGGATCACAACTTTGAGAACAGTAAAGAAAGACTTCATCCTAGGCTCCATCCTTTTACCTGTGCAAATATCAAGATCTCTAGCTACAGAGGCATGATTTTATCACCCACGACAGAGCAGAAAGTTTCCAGACACCACAGAAGGTTCTAAGTGAGAGTAAAAGAGTATATATGGAACCTGTAGTTATTCCCATGACAGTATACTTCAAGGGCGGAGAAACCCTGTATCTCTTAGGCCAAGGGAATTCCCTTTCTAATCTCCCCAATACTTACTGTGCCAATGCATGAAAAAAAAAGAAGCACAAATCAAAAAAATTTAATTGTGTTATTGTTGTTGTTTGTTGCTGTTTTTTTTCCTTTTGTGCTTTGTTTTGTTTTTATTTTAGGACTGTGGTTATTGTATGACTGCTGTCTATATTGCTCTGGTGCTTTTTGATTTTTTTCTTTGATTTTTTATCTTTTATTTTATTTATATATTTTTGTATTGTTGTTATATTTTTCTTCCTTTTTCCTTCCTGCTCTTAAACTGACAGATATAGCCTCTAGAAGGACTCCTCTCTCTCTCTTTTTTTTTTTTTGCTTGTTTGATTTTTGCCCCATTTTATTTTATTATTAGTTTTTCTCTTTATTTTATTTTATTTTATTTTTGGTTTTTCGGGCCACACCCATTTGATGCTCAGGGGTTACTTCTGGCTAAGCTCAGAAATTGCTTCTGGCTTGGAGGTGGGGGGGCATATGGGATGCCAGGGGATCAAACCACGGTCCTTCCTTGGCTAGCGCTTGCAAGGCAGACACCTTACCTCTTGCGCCACCTCACCAGCCCTATTTTTTTTCTCTTTCCTTCAAACAGAACCATACAACTTAAACCATCTTGTTTCGCCCCACTAATGGAGGGGGAAATAATGGACCAGACAGTCATATGAACATTAAGAAGAAATAAAAAAGGGATCAAAATTAAGTACCAAAGCCAACGACAACAGAATCGATACCCAATTTACAACATACTAGACACAGAGCGGACCACCTATACTAGCAGCCTGGGGGGTTATAGAGGGGGATATGGGATGCATGCTGGGAACAGGGGTGGAGGGAGGACATTATTGGTGGTGGGAACGCCGCTGATTCAAATCACTATGTACCTAAAATATTACTGTGAAAGATTTGTAATCCACTTTGATCAAAATTAAAAATTAATTTAAAAATTTTAGTGCCTGAAATGTCTATTATGAACAACTTGGTAAATTATGGTGTTATAATAGAAACTGTTAAAATAAAACAGAGAACATACTAGAAACTGACCTGTTTCTGAATGCTCTGTTTTAATATGTTTTGTTGTTGTTGTTGTTGTTGTTGTTTTGGTTTTGGGGTCACACCCAGCAGTGCTCAGGGTTTACTCCTGGCTCTATGCTGAGAAATCACTCCTGGCAGGCTCGGGGGACCATGTGGGATGCCGGGATTCGAACCACCGACCTTCTCCATGCAAGGCAAACGCCTTACTTCCATGCTATCTCTCCATCCCCTTGTTTTAATATGTTTCACTTTGTTTTTGTTTGGAGTTCAACTCAGCAGTCCTAGGGTTTATTCCTGGCTTAAATCTCAGAGATCACTCCTAAGAGTGCTTGGGGACCAGATATGGTCTGGAGATTAAACCCATACCTGCTGCATGCAAGGAAAGTATCCTACCTGTGGCCATTAATATTTATGGTATTTTCAATAACATGTCCTTTACTCTAATGGAAAGGAAATAATTTGCTAGCATGGGTCATACTAGAAGGGTCGTGCTGGGCCATGTATGGTGGAAACTGACTTGCTGGTGGCCAAAATCCTGTTTAAATATATATTTTAAGCAAAATGATTCTGTGAGAGTGGAGAAAGATAGCTCAGCTGAAGACTATATGACTCAGCTGTATGAGGCCTCGAATTAAAAAAAAAAAAAAAAAACTTTTCTGGGTTTATCGCTTGCCTTACATACATTAACCCAAATTGATCCGTGGCATCTCATATGGTTCCTTTAGTACTGACAAAATAAATATATAAATATATTTTAAAATTTTAAAACTTTTAAAAATCCTTTTCTATATCATCTTCAATCCATACATAGATTTTGGCTAATGCTGCAGCCAAGTGTCAGCCTTGGAGGGAATAAAGAACGGGACTATCTTCATCATTAGGGGTACACATGAGCAAAGGTCCTCTGCTGCTAAAACAATAATGAGATGACAGCATCTGACAGCAGACATCTGGAAAGAAATAAGAGTTGACAACCGGGGTCAGAGAGATAGCATGGAGGTAAGGCGTTTGCCTTTCATGCAGAAGGTCATCAGTTCGAATCTGGCTTCCCATATGGTCCCCGTGCCTGCCAGCAGCAATTTCTGAACATGAAGCCAGGAGTTTCACCTGAGCGCTGCCAGGCAAAAACCAAAAACCAAAAACCAAAAAAAAAAAAAAAAGAGTTGACAACCAGGTTAAACATATACACAAATCTAAGGGATTTCAAAATTTTTTCTGAAGGTAGCTTTGGACTTTGTTGAAAACTTGTAGCTGAATTCAATTCTGAAATGCTAGGCTTAGGCCCATTAAAAAGTTTACATTTGCACAAGAGTTTAAGAGGATAAAGTAAATAATCTTCCCAGACACTGCTTTGATCACATCATCCTTACTCTGATCAAATGTTTACAGTGATACAAGTCATGCTTATGTGAAAACCCACTGTGCTTATACCATCTAGACATTCCTGATTTCGTGTTCTAAATGTACATGTAAGATTTTCTCCATCATATATTTCAAAAAAATTGGTTCTGGAATTAGATGTTTTATGACCAAAGAGTAAGCTAAATAGACCTTGTAGAGCTGTGCTGTATGAAACCTGTTCTTGAGTCTAAAGTTCTGTTCTCCTTCAGCACACATGCTATTGATTTCAGTTGGAATGTTACAGTAGGTGAATAATACTCCAAAATATCATCCAGGCCAGATCCCTGAAATCTATGTTCTCTTAGGGACAGACTTTTTATATATGCTTAAGTTCCAGATGTTTTAACATGAAGTGATAAGGTGCCAGAGAAGTAGTACAGTGGGAAAGTCATTTGTCTTGCATGCAGTTTATCTGTCACTGCATATGTTCCCCTAAACACTACCAGGAATAATCCCTGATCAAAAAGAAGAAAGGGGGATGGGGGAAAAGAGAAAGGAGGAGGGGGGAAGAAAGGGAAGAAAGTGAGGGAGAGGGGGAGAGGGAGAGAAAGTAAGGGAGAGGAGAGAGAGGAAGAGGGGAGAAGGCAATAGGTAAAGCTGAAAGAGGTTTGGAGGGGCTGTTCTTAAAGGTTGGAGTGATATGGCTACAAATCAAGGAATCCCTGTAGCTTCGAAAAACTGGAGGAAGCAAGGAATGAAATGTGCCTGGCACGCACTGTAGGCGCCTACTACTTTCTTGATTTTGAAGTCTCATTGTTCAGAACTGTCAGAGAATAAACATACGTTGGGTTCAGTAATATAATTTATGGTAAATTGTTACAACAAACACAGAAAGCTAAGGATTCTCTTACCTTTAGACAACTGGTAATGCTCAAACTCCTTTAAAGCTTATTTTAGTTCTCTTCCTTATAAATCTCTCATAATGATTCAGAAAAGCAAGTTGTTCATCTTCAACTTGCTGATTATGAGTTTCACATGGCACTTCAGTCATAAACTCCTGGATCTAATTGTATGCATTTAAGCTGTAAGGCAATCTGTAAGGAATCAGGAGACATAGAACAGGAGTTCAAGAACTAGTGATAGTGAGAAGCTTTGAAAGACTCTCCCAGTTGAACTTGAAAGTCTACAATTCTGAAGAGACCACTTCCATGATGTTTCCCATCATGTGGGGTCAGGGCCAAGAGGCTCTGCTTAGGAATGAACAGGTTGGCATGAGGAGTAAGAATTTAAATTAATTGAATGTACATGATTGAGTTCATTTAAAATTACTTGTTTTGGGGCCAGAGAGATAGCATGGAGGTAGGGCATTTGTCTTGCATGCAGAAGGACGGTGGTTCGAATGCCGGCATCCCATATGGTCCCTCGAGCCTGCCAGGAGCAATTTCTAAGCATAGAACAAAGAGTAACCCCTGAGCGCTGCCGGATAAAATTACTTGTTTGCTAAAAAATTGCTAATCACTATCTTAGACTTGAGAGTCAATCTTTTGGAAAATAGTAGGTCTTCTTGCCTTGATGTTTCTAACTGTTAACCAGGTGGCAATTGACAAAAAGAAGAAAAAAAAATGGGGTGATGGTGGCAATTCTTTTAAATAAGAAAACATGAACTGGAGATATTTAAAAAAAAAAAAAAAGGAGGTAAGGCACTTGCTTGCATGCAGCTATAGTTATCACAATTCTACAAATCCCCAGCACTAAATATATATCTCCTGAGCACTGCTATGGGTCACTCCTAAGCATAGAGCTAGGATGATTTGGTGTGGCCTACCCACCCTCAAATAATAAGACAGTATAAGTTGCCACACTGTTTGAATCTTTCTTTCTCAAAATATTCACAAATTTTATCAAAAATGGGGAGAAGAGATGAACTGATATCCTCAAAGAAGAAATACAAATGGCCAAAAGACACTTGAAAAAATACTGCACATCATTAATCATCAGGGAGATACAAATCAAATCAACAAAATATCATTTCACACCATAGAAACTGATATACATCAAAGAGAACAAAAACCATTAGTGCTGGTGGAAATGTAGACTGATCCAGTCATTTTAGAAAAAAAAGATATGGACATTCCTCAAAAAGAAAACTAGAAAGTGAGCTCCAGTATGACCCAGCAATACTACTCCTGGTAATATGCCCTATGGGCTTCCCCCTTAAAAAATGCAGAAAAGGGGCCGCTGAGGTGGCGCTAGAGGTAAGGTGTCTGCCTTGCAAGCGCTAGCCAAGGAAGGACCTTGGTTCAAACCCCGGCGTCCCATATGGTCCCCCCAAGCCAGGGGCAATTTCTGAGCACTTAGCCAGGAATAACCCCTGAGCATCAAACGGGTGTGGCCCAAAAAACCAAAAAAAATAAAATAAAATAAAATACAGAAAAAGGGCTGGAGTGGTGGCGCAAGCAGTAGGGCATTTTTCCTTGTGCAACTAACCTAGGACAGACCGTGGTTTGATCCTCCAGTGTCCCATATGGTCCACCAAGCCAGGAGCGATTTCTGAGCGCATAGCCAGGAGTAACACCTGAGCGTCACCAGGTGTGGCCCAAACCACCCCCCCACACACAAATGCAGAAAGAAGGCACCTGCACTCAGATGTTTATTGCAGCACTATTCACAATAACCAGAATCTGGAACAACCCAAGTGGCTGAGAACAGATGAGTGGATAAAAAATAAAATCCTGGTACATCTACACAATGGGAATACTATGTAGCTGTTATGAAAAATGAAATAATGAATTTTCCATATACACGAATGGATATGGAGAATATCATTATGAGCAAAATAATTCAGAGGAAGAGGGATAGATGCAGAATAATCACACTCATTTGTCGGATATACCAAAAAAATGATAGTATGGTAATAATACTCAAAGACAATAGAGAGAAGGGCAGAAGGACTGATCCATGGTAGGAAGCTTGTCACAAAGAGTAGGGAAATGCAGTTAGTGCAGAAAAAGAGACCACTATGACAATGATAGTTGGAAATGATCATGCTGGACAAGAACTGGGTGCTGAAAGTTGAAGTGATCTTTATTTAAATATTACAGAATATTTATTGTGTTAGCTAGCAAACATAAGAACAACCTGTCTACTGCAGGCAGATAATCGGAGAGAGACCCCAGGAATGAGCTTTAGGAAATAATAAAATTTAAAAAGAGATCTCTCAACCTTAAATTTATGTGGCATAAAGACCATTCTCCTTTGAAATGCAAATCCTGAGGTATTTGGGGAGAGGAATAAACTGAAACACTCGCCAGATGCAGAAATTCAAGGCCCAATCCATAAGTGTATGCTTCTCAGATAAAGAGAAGCTTTAGAAGTTAAAGGTGATGAGATTATGTTAAAAATAAACAAAGATACATCAACAGCAGTAAGGTTTTACCTGTAACAACATCACAGATTAACTTTTAGGTATGTAGAAAATTTCAAGAAAACAAACTCTTTTGGAGATCTTGTATAAAATTGCCTCTGGGGACCAGAGCAATAAATAGCACAGAGGGTAGGAAGTTTACCTTGTACAAAGTTGACCAGGGTTTGATCCCCAGCATCCCTTAGGGTCCCCTGATTTAGGAGTAATTCCTGAGTGCAGAACCAGGAGTAACCCCTGAGCGCTGCCAAAACAAACAAAATTTTCCTCTGGAAAGTCATTCAGAGCTTGCTCTTTCAAGTACATGTTTGAATATATATTTCACTCTTTCTACCTTTTCCAACTTTCAAGAAGATTTTCTCATGAACACATATTTCTCTCTCTTCCCTCACATCTTTCTAAGAAATTTATGTCAAATAAAAAATACTCTTTAGAAAACGAAACAGGGGCCGGAGAGATAGCATGAAGGTAAGGTGTTTGCCTTTCGTGCAGAAGGTCATCGGTTCGAATCCCGGCATCCCATATAGTCCCCCATGCCTGCTAGGAGCAATTTCTGAGCATGGAGCCAGGAGTAACCCCTGAGCACTGCCGGGTGTGACCCAAAAACCACAAAAAAAAGAAAAAAAGAAAATGAAACAAACAAAAACACTCTTTTTTATTTTTCTCACTATTTCACCTCTTCCTGAAATTTTTTTACAAGGGAAGGGAATAGACCTGAAATGCCTGTGCTGAGGTTAAGACTGATTTTTATGCAGAGATATTTCTCACTCCAGCCTAAGTTCACAGTTCTCCAAAAAATTGGATGCAGGTATTATGTTTCATGTTATGCAGAACAAGTAGATTTCAGGTGCAGCATGACAGCTGCTTTGGGCAGTTGGCAGAAAATGGACATCTGTGCTTTGTGTGTGCATGCAGAAGATTTTACCAGTCCTGACCCAAAACAGCCATTTTCAGGAGTCCAGCAGAGAGGTGGAACACTTTTTCTGGAGTCTATCTCCCTTACTCCCCACTTTACTGAGCCACTGACAACATGGACAACATCTCCCATTCTGTGCAGAATCAGTGGGCTACTGGCATAGCTTGACAGTTGCCTTATAGGGATGGCATGACACATTCATACCATGTAGGTGTTCACTTGGTTGGGCTTTGTTACTCTATTTAGAGACATCAACATAGATTTATTAAAGATTCAAGGATTTTTAGAATAAGTGACCTACCTCTTTCAATTTAAGGTCACCACTTGCATCAGCCCCTAATAAGGTCAATCTGTCCTTTGAAACTCTGAAGTATTGAGTTCTTTGTAGCTCTGAAAGACCTAGTTGGTGTTGTCTCCATAGCAAGCATGTTTGTGTACACAGAGACTCTGGTTTGCTGGCAGCACCTTCATCATTGATCTCAGCTAGCCCTGCCGGAAACTTGCTGCAACTTCAACATTGGTACTTACTTCATTATGCATTTTTTATGTTCTAAAGGCAACTCCTTTAAATCTTATGAGTCAAGCTTTCTTCTGCGATTTTCTTTCCCTCTAGCCTTCTTACACTTGTAAAGAGTTAGTATTGTGTTATGGATTAGTTCTTTAGTTGAAGGAATATTATGATTGGTTTGATCTTTTGTCTAGACCACTAAAATATTCTGCATAGTAGTAGTAGAAAGTTTTACTTTCTTCTTGTTTCCCTTTGGTTTGGGGAGTATACCAAGCAAACTCCAGGGCTATGCCTGGCTTTTTCCTCAGATGGCACTCCTGGTAGCACTCAGGGTACCATGTGATGCTGGAGGTTGAACCTGGGCCTCCTACAAGCCCATTGAGTTTGTTTTTACTTTCTTTTCACTCCAGTGTTCACAGGAGTAGCCTTTATAATTTCCTTAAAGAACTGATCCTTTATAGTTCCAACATGATGAACCTATACCAAAAGCCTTGCTTTCAGTCTGTCAGCTTGTGACAAGCCTTCCTTCCTGAACTGAATCATATCTAGCTTCTGCAGTAAATCCAGAGATTGGCAACTACTTTCACTTGAACACTTGAACACATTGTCAGCATTGTAAATGATCTGGTTTCAGTACCACAACTAGGAGATAGAGAGGCACTGGGGAGAAACAAGATCTGATGGTTAATGGAACAGATAGAACATATATTTATTAAATAAATATTGTCGCTCAATTGCAAACAATTGCACCAGACAACTAATTGCATATTTACATAGAAAATATAATAATTATTATTATGGTAATTGGAGATTGGGAAGATGGCTAAAGAGGTGGAGCACATGGTCTGCATACAGGAGGTCTGGATCCTTCCTGAATCATGGTCCCCGGTACCTCCGACCTAGACTGACCCAACACTGAACAGGAAATAGTTCCCAAGAACTGCCAGTTGTAATTTTAAAGTGAGAAAAGAAAAAGTTTTGAATATGAAAGACATTTAAAACATTGCAAGAATTACCAAAACAGTGACATAGACATGGACTACATGTTGCTGGAAAATGATTCTCACAGACTTGCAAAAGGCAGGATAGTCCCAACTTTCAATTTGCAGCAAACACAAACCAGTATCTGTGAAATGTGTGATAAAGCTATCCAATCTCAGCAACAGCTGTGGTGCACTATTGCAGAGCCCTGTGGAGAAGCCAACTATTAGCCCGATGGCCGACACTCTGGGTATCAGTCTGTCTTCTTCAGTCTCAACCAAATTCCAAATCAAAGTCTTTCCTACACTAAGGTGGGTCACTTTGTAAAGCTGAAAGTTGGCTAAGATTTTCTCTTCTTCATGCTTCTTCTTAACCAAGTTCCACAGTATCTCTTATGCCTGAATCGTGTCCTGAGTCTTAGTCAAAGGCTGGAGTCATCTTTTCCTGTTAGTAGGCATCCTAGTCTTTATGCACTTTACCAGCAAGTCATGATCCTGCTAGACTGTTTAACTGAAAGCAGTACCAGGGAGTTTTGCCCACATAAGATCTTAGTCTAGAGATATCACACAGGCACTCTGCTCTCTGGCAAACTCGTGGAGACTGCTGCAGAAGGGACCCCAGGTTGAGCGCAATGTTAACTCTGGCTCTTTGCTCAGGGATAGCTCCTGGCATTTCTCAGTAGATCCTATACAGTGTTGGGGATCAAATCTTGGTTGTCTGGGTAAAAGGCACTTTATCCTTTGTCCTATCCTTATGGCCCTCTCAACCTAATTTTTGTAAGTACTCCAGATCTTCCCCCAATCTTGAACTCTCCTTATCCTATACTAGATTTCTCTCATCTCTAGTCAGATCTGACTCCATAATGGCTAAGAAGTTGACCTAAGGTGTAACCTTAGACATATTATTTCCTATGGGGATGTTTTTATTTATTCTCTGAAATGAGATGACAATCTAGAACACACCTCCCAGCAACGTTGGGAACATTGGATTTGATTCTGACTAGAAAACACTTTTTCTCTTAGGTCATGTGCTCAGTGATCTGTCAATGGAATTGGTTCTGGTATTTCTGGTTTCTGTTTTCTACATGGAAAACAGTTTGGATACTGAAAAAAATTGCTTGTCAATTATCACAAACTCCAGTTCTTTTATCAGCTAGCTTTAATAAATCCTCATGGGAATAAAATCACATAAGTTTAATTTTCTGTGGCAATACAAACAACTGAAACCAGATGGTAATTAATTGACTAAATGATGAAATGTTGGATAGAAAAGAATATTTTGTAACTGTCTTTAGGTGTTTGTTTTCTTTCCAACTTGTAGGATTAATACAAATCTCTGTCATTGGCCTATGTTGACATTTTAAAGATTTAATCTTTAAAATTAAAGACTTTTAAAATGATGGCTAACTTTTTTGCACCTGAGTGTCATAGGTTTGCCATTGAAGATTAATTCCTAGTTACTTGACCCCCAAAATAGTCAGGTATGATATTATTTTGAGACTTGAAAGTAACAAATCTTCTCAATATCTGTACTGATCTGTAAAACTAAATCCATATTTGGTGTCCCAATCTGAGTGAGGTCTGGTCTGAGTGAAGCTGAGGGGCTTCTTGTTTTACTGTAAAAAAATGCCCTCTGGTGGGACAGACTGAAATTACATGGACTAACACCAAAATAAAGGGGCTATTCCAAGGCTCCAAATAAACGTCCTTATATAGAGTTCATTTCACTGTTTTGTGAAACCTCTACAGATATTATTTGTATTGGTAGGCATGGAGAGGTATTGAATTTCAAGAGAATAGGAACATTTCTGAATAATAATTTTTTCACTAGAAGTTAATATTTTTATGTAATTAAGTTATCAAGATTTATGGTAGTATTAATGTTGTTTTAGGCATGCAATATTATTGCATCACACCACCACCAAGGTGTTAATATTTCTTCACCAGGAACAATAAAATTTTAAACCTGATTTGCTGATGGGCAACTGCCCAATAAACTATGGCTAAGGACACCTAATACTGTTGGTTTTTAAAAGTTAGGGCTAGGGCTAGGGTTAGGACTCAGGTTAGGTTAAAATTGGTGGTGGGAATGTTGCACTGGTGATGGGGGGTGTCCTCTTATATGACTGAAACCCAACCACAATCATGTGTGTAACCAAGGTGTTTAAATAAAATATTATTTTAAAAAAAGATAGTTTGGAGGTAGAAGTTAGAGTTAATTAAGATCACCTTCTGAAGTGGGTTCAGGTAGACTCCTAGGGGTCCTCAGGTTTCCCCCTCCCTCTGTAGTCCAGTGGGGAGGTGCATGGGGAGGAGGGCGGCCAGATATCTGGCTTCCGGTTTCCTCTTTGATTCTGGAGACCAGCTCTTGCCAGGTATAAGGTTTGTGGAGGCCCCATACCGGAGGCCTTCTCCCTAGCCTGGGGAGTGCTGAGAGGCTTGGCAGGCTCCTAGCCATCCCCCTCTTTCTCCCCTGACTCCAGGCCTTCCCTGGGTGCCAGCTCAGATGGCCAGAAGTGGGTTCAGGTGGACTCTTAGGGGTCCTCAGGCTTCCCCCCTCCCTCCATACTCCAGAGGGGAGATGCATGGGGAGGAGGGCGGCCAGATATCTGGCTTCCAGTTTCCCCTTTGATTCTGAAGACCAGCTCTTGCCAGGTATGGGGTTTGGGAAGTCCCCATGCCGGAGGCCTTCTCCCTAGCCTGAGGAGTGCTGGGAGGCTTGGTAGGTCCCCAGCCACACCCCATTTTCTCCCCCTAGACTCCAGGCCTTCCCTGGGCGCCAGTCCAGGTGGACTCTCTAGGGGTCATCAGGCCTTCCCCCTACCTCTCCCTACACTAATGGGAATGTGCTTTGGGAGGAGAATGGGCCATTCTAGCACTGGTTTATGTTGGGACAGTCACTGGAAATTTTTTCTCCTTGGTTTCCTATTGATAGTATTGTATGCATATAGTTTATGTATGCATAATATCCATCTTGTATTGTGACCTTGATATTGCCCTACGAAGCTCATTTCTAATCTTTTACTGCCTCAGTCCCAACCCTTATTTCAACCCTTATTTCCCCCCGTCTACCCATGTAGGTGCAGCCCATGACATGAAGCTCACCACATAGAGTGATGAGTGCTGTTAGAGAAATAACTACACTGAAAACTATCATAACAATGTGAATGAATGAGGGAACTAGAAAGCCTGTCTCTGTAAGATGTGGGTGGGGTGGGGAGGAGGGAGATGTGGGAAATTGGTGGTGGGAATCTTGCGCTGGTGAAGGGAGATGTTCTTTACATGACTGTAATCATACAATTACAATCATATTTGTAATCGTGGTGTTTAAATAAAGATAACTAAAAAAATAAGGTCACTTTTTGAGAGTGTATTATTTGTGGGTAGAGGAGAGGGTTGGATGAGATAGTTAGAATGAAGTTTAAAATTAAGGTTCAGGAATTAGAGAGATAGTACAGTGGACAAGAGGTTTTCCTTGACTGGTTCTATCCAGGTTCAATTTCCAGCATCCTGTATGGTCTCGTGAGCACTGCCAGGAATGATTCCTGAACCAGAGCCTGAGTAACCCTTGAGCTCCACCCAAAAAACCAATGGGGTGGGGAGTGGGGATTTAGTGTTAGGATTAGAATTAGGGTTAGGGCCGTAGAGAAGGTGTGGGTGAAAGTTTGTTGGTTGTTTATGAAAATACCTGAAGCTACACAAGAGCAGTGTGATTGAGGAAAAATTTTTCAGGACATAAAAATTATAAATATTTGGGTCTTCACTTTGTCCTTCACTAGCTGTTCAATTCACCATCTGTTCTATACTATCATTTCTTTGTTACCAGGAAAAGGGGGGCAAATATGTATGCATTTTTTGAGGTTTAGAAAAGAAGTTTTAAAAACATACTTAGAAAATGGCATATATGCTCATTTTTGGGATATGAAAAATGATGGGTAATAGTACCAAAAGTCAAGAGGACTAGTCTATGGTAGGAGCTTGCTGCAAAGAGTTGGGGAGTGCAGTTAGGGCAGAGAATCTATGACAATGATAGTTGGAAATGGTCACTTTGAACAAGAACTAGATGCTGAAAGGAGATAAAGTGATAGGCATAATACCCCTTTAGTAACAAAGCATAGTGCCTAACAGGGAGGGAAGAAGGGGAGGGGGAGAGAGATAAAGAAAGAGAGAGAGAGAGAGAGAGAGAGAGAGAGAGAGAGAGAGAGAGAGAGAGAGAGAGAAAATAATGTCTACCATAGAGGCAGGGGGAACAGTGTCAGGAAACTGGGGACATTGGTGGTGGGAAATGTGCATTGGTGAAAGAATGGGTTGGACATTGTGTGGCTGCAACTCAATCACAAATAACTTTGTAACTATGTGTCTCATGGTGATTCAAGTTAAAAATTTAGTAAAAATAAAAGAAATTCGCATATAGGGAATATTGAAGAAACATTGGGTATTATTTGTAACCCACAATAAAAGTATAGATTTTTGGATGACAAGCTAAGCAGTTCAACTCAGCAGTAACTATTATTTTTAAAAAGTGTGTGTAGCATTGCCCATGTTTCTTTAAACATTAGTCAAAGCCTTAGTAAATATAAGACGTTACTGGATAACTACACAAACCACTAAATCTATGTAGATAAGGCTCAGACCAAGCCAAACCCTTGAAGGAATGTTCCAAACTTTTCCTGTCCTGGTAGAACTGTCTTTATCGTCAACAATCAAACGTTTTTTTTCTTTTTCCACTGTTTTCTTATAAGCCCTTTAGTGTTATTATCATTACTTTTCAGTTGCTGAACTAATGAGCTGGTGAAACTCCAGTGTGCTTTTATAACCTGAGGCAAATTCCAAGGAAATATTTCTTATAGCTTGCTCACAAATGGTTCTTGGGGAGCGGTATGAGTTATTTCTTTCACTCAGTTTAATTGAGAGGTTATATAAGGATGTAGGTCTAAAAAAAACATAAGATTGTCAGACAGGGTAGAGAGTAGAGTCAAGGACCTGAAGTGTCGACCAATAGAAGTCAGGAGTCCTAACTAGCTTTATGCCCTTGGTAAATCATTATAGCCTACATAAAAAAATAGAGCAAGGAACTGAAATAAATGTATGAGAACCTTGGCAAGTTCAAAAAAAAATTGTTGGAGGAACTGGAAAGATAGTGCCTGGGTTGGTAGCTTGTTTTTTGGAGACCAGAGAGATAGTACAGTAGGCTGTAAAGTGTTTGCCTTGCATAGTCAAACTGGGTTTAATCCCTGGCATACTATGGTCCCTGTAGTCCTGGTAAGAGTAATTCCTGAGTGCAGAGCCAGGATTAACCCCTGAGCATCACTGGGTATGACACCCAAACAAAGTAATAATAATAAAAAGTTTGCCTTGCATATGGCTGGTCCTGGGTTCATCCCTGCACTGCAGTGTTCCCCCAAACATCATTGCATTTGCTCCCAAGCACTGCTGACTTTTTCAAACACAGCCAGGTATAACCCTGGTGGCCCTGAAAATTCTACCAGTTCTGAACACCAAACAGGGTATGTCAGGTCTATACCACATCTAGCAGGAGTTGTCTATGCTCCCCACTGAGCATCACTGAGGATAGGCCCATAACAAAATCTGAAGACTAGAGATAAAATAGATAGTACAATGGGTAAGGAGCTTGTCTTGCACATGGACAAATTGGGTTTGGTCTCTAGCACTATAGTACCCTGCTACCCCATATGGTCCTCCAAATTTTTCAGGAATGATTTCCTGCACAGAGCTAGGTATAAGCCCTGAGCACTGCCAGGTGTGCCCCACCCCCAAGTGAACCCCCCAAAACATGAAGATGGAAACAAAAAGAGGAAACCTGAAATTACTAGATATCATGCTGATGATATGCAGTTCACTAATCTTGTCTCCAACATTTTTTTTCTTTATGATTCCTCTCCCTTGTCCTAGTAACTCTCTTTTCTTTCTGTGTCACCTGGGCTGTCTTAGCACCAAAGGTTGAAAAAGGGCCACATGTACCAGAAGCATAAGCTCTGACAGCAGATATGAGGACTAGAATATAGCACAGAAGCTGCTCATCTTAGGATGCTTCTGAGGAATAGCCGCATTTCTACACTCTGAGATCCTTTCAGTGCCCTTTCTAGAACAATGCACTATCCTCAGGGAGGCCCCACGTGGCCCCAATCCCAGGGCAGGAGAGTGAAACTCACTCCAGAGACAAAACAGGTTCTCTCTAAGATGTAGTGCTGGGACTGAAAGCAGGAACCAGGGCTGGCAATTGAACTGTGGTTTGTATGGAGCTGGACTGGCTGCTTCCATACTGCAAAACAGCAGAGAAGCTTGTGGGGAAAGCAGGGGACAAAGGGCTTAAGCAGCCTTTGGGAAATCAGTTGCCTTGGAACTAAGAATTCCCTAGAAACAATAAAACTGCTAACAACCAATTCCCAAGTCACATTGGGCCCTTGGGCTCTGACAAACAGCATCTGCAAGACTTGAATAATAGTCCTTTCTTTCTGTATTTGTTTTTTCTATTTTGCTTTACCCAACATCTGGTGTTCAGAAATTACTCCTGGCTGTTTTTAGGGATCATTCCTGACAGGGCTCGGCTCAGGGGGCCATATGTAATATTATGAGGAATCCAACCTAAGTTGACCATATGCAAGGAAAGTATGTCTCTGCCCCCAAGTTGTTTTGGGGCAGGATCCTATGCCCAGTAATGCTCCGGGCTTACTGTCAACTCTATGCTTAGGAATCACTCCTGGTGGTGCTCAGGAAACCATATGATATGCCAGGGACTGAACCTATGTCAGCTGCGTACAGAGGAAAATGATCTCTTTGGCCCCTTTTTCTGAAGCAAGAATTTGTCAGTGACCTTTTCAAACTAAACACTTACTAGCAAAGAAAAGCTGACAATTTCATTATGGGACTAACTCTAGGATGGAAAGAATTATTCTCAAAACCTGCATTGCTCTGCAGGCCCAATTCAAAGCTCTTCGAGATATTGGAGCAGAAGAACCATCTTTGGATTCCTGAAGCATCTTCCTCTACTGCCCTGGTTTGAATCTGACGCATTCTTTTTTTTTTTTTTTGGATTTTGGGCCACACTTGGTGATGCTCAGAGGTTACTCCTGGCTCTGCGCTCAGAAGTCGCTCCTGGCTTGGGGAACCATATGGGACGCCGGGGGATCGAACCGTGGTCCGTCCTAGGCTAGCGCAGGCAAGGCAGGCACCTTACCTCTAGCGCCACCGCCTGGTCCCAGAATCTGACGCATTCTTAGCTGAGTTGTTAAGTTTATATTTTGTTTGTTTGTTTGTTTTGGGCCACACCTGGCTGTGCTCAGGGGTTACTCCTGTCTTTTTACTCAGAAATCACTCCTGGCAAGCTTAGGGAATGCCATTTGGAATCCCAGGTATCAAACCTAGGTCTGTCCCAAGTTGGCCGCATGCAAGGCAAATGTCCTACTGCTGTGCTATAGCTCCAGTCCAGTTAAGTTTTCTTGCAAAACAAACCATAGCTAATAAACAAGATTTCATAGATTAAAACAAATAAAAACAAAAACAACATTGAAGGAAGTATGGTTATAACCCAGAATCAGAAAGTTCTCTTCTGCAGGAAGAATAAAGACTAATTCAGCACTAAAACCTGCTACCAATTTGGCCATGTCTCTGTCCATCAAACCTCAGAACAGCAATGCTGTGTCCAAGCTACAGAGCCACTTGCTGGAGTTCAAAGCCATTCCTAAGGTGACCAAGTTATTTAACATCCACCTTAGTGATTTATTTTGAACATTGAAAGAGAGCATAGAGCATGGAATGGGTATCAGACACTGTTCTCAGTACTTTTACAGAAAGAGAAAAGCTGACATTACACATATAAAGTTCTTAGCTTATTGGTCACAGAGGAGCTAGAGTTACTGCTAAGAATCTGTGGGTGTGTACACATGTGCAACCTATGCTTAATCCTTCCACTGTAATACCCAGTGGGAGTTAATTAAAATTCAAACTCACCACCCAGAGCAATTTGTCAGGAATAATCAAGGGGCCTCGTCAGTGGCCTCCAGATTTGTTAGATCTCACAGCAGCCTCACTGTTCTGATGATGTTTTTGTATAAAACAAATTAAAATTGCCCTAGGCCAGAGATAGCTCAATGGGTGTGGTGCTTGCCTTGTACAGAGCCAACCTGGTTTGATCCCTGCGCTATATATGTCCCCCAGGCACCTCCAGGAGTGATCCCTGGACAGAGACAAGAGGTGCAGCTCAGGACATGAAGCTCATCACAAAGAGTGATGAGTGCAGTTGCAGAGATGACTACACTGAAAACTATCATAACAATGTGAATGAATGAGGGAAGTAGAAAGCCTGTCTCAAGTACAGGTGTAGGGGGGTGGGGAGGAGGGAGATCTGGGAAATTGGTGGTGGGAATGTTGCACCGGTGAAGGGGGGTGTTATTTACATGACTGTAATCATACAACTATAATCATGTTTGTAATCACGGTGTTTAAATAAAGATAAAAAAAAAAGAGTAAACCCTTAGCACTGCCAGGTGTGACCCAAATCACCTTAGATCTCACACCCCACCCCTGCTTACACACCAAATAAGTAGAACTTCACTGTCACATGGCAAGTTTGAGGATTTCATAGATTGGAGTACACACAGTAATCAGATTTAACTCCGTAAATGAAATGGAACTAACACTAAGTTGATAATCAAGTTTTTGGGTGCTTTGTTTCCCTTCATGTTGACAAAACATTAATTTACTGTCATAGTGCATCTCTTAAGAAAATGTTGCTAATTTTCATGTTTTAAAGAATTTATTCATATTACATTCTTTTCTCAACACTGTACAATGTTTTCTCCAAATCCTGTAAGCTTTTAGAATTGACTCTTCAAGAGGCCACTGCCATCACACTACCTTGAAACTTTCTGTCTCTCTTCCTTCCGGCGCTTCATGCAATTGTACACATACACATATCCCATATACGACCTTTGCCCACTAGAACTTTTCTTCAGATTTCCAAAATAACGTTCCAAACATGATAGCATTATGCGGTCAGTCCAGTTTCCAGCAACAAGTGTGGCATCACTGAAGAACTGATAAAACAGTGCACTCAGGGCTTCTGGAAAAATTGCAAAATATATGCAGGCAAAACTTACACTATAACATATCCAAACATCAGGTAAATATCACAGTGAAAGCCTCACTTACTCACTTACAGTGACACAGTTTACCAAAGAGACACAGGAATGTGTATATTATGTATATATTAGAAACACGATAATACTGTGGAAGAAAAGTGGAGGAGCACAATCAGTTTGTGAAAAACAAACAAACAAACAAACAAACAAGTAACACAGTACACACCAGCCACCATTACTGAAGCAGAATGGATTTGGTAGCAGGAAGGACAAGACTGTAGAAATAACAGCTTTTCAATTAGAAGTGAAAAACTGGGCCCGGAGAGATAGCACAGCGGTGTTTGCCTTGCAAGCAGCCGATCCAGAACCAAAGGTGGTTGGTTCGAATCCCAGTGTCCCATATGGTCCCCCGTGCCTGCCAGGAGCTATTTCTGAGCAGATAGCCAGGAGTAACACCTGAGCACTGCCGGGTGTGGCCAAAAAAAAAAAGTGAAAAACTGATCCTTTTCTGGTTCATAAGCATGATGATGGGGTTTTCACATGTCTATGTGATATGTACCTCCCTTCAATCTTGTTACGACGTTGGCACATGACCCTTCTGACATGAACCGAAGGGAAAAAAAGTGAAAAACTGACAAAAACCAAGACTTTGCAACAAAAACAAAACAACCAATTGAATCCTAATGTTGTAGGTTATCTTCGCATCAGCTGAGAGTCTTTTCACCTCTATCAGAGAATGGTTTTGTCTTAGAGCCCAGAGACAGACTGTGGCAAGAATAGAGGACAGGAGTGACCACCAAGGTTGAAGTGTAACTTGGAACTGCACATGCTACATGTATGTGTTGCTCTGCTTTAACACATCAGTGACAACATTAATGGATCCATTGGAGTGTCTCATTTCCTCATCACCCTCCTCCTCATCAAGGCTAGAGAAACAAAGGAGAATGCTAACATTAAACATACAGCACCACCTGCAGGAAAACAAAAGAAACTAAGCCAAAACCTATGCAGAACATTTTCCAGGAAATCTTTGTAAAATTTAGATGGAATCCTTCAAAGAAAATGATAAATATCCAGCAAGTGAATTAAGACATGGAAATGTGGGGCTGGAGAGATAGCATGGAGCGTTTGCCTTTCATGCAGAAGGATGGTGATTCAAATCCCGGCATCCCATATGGTCTCCTGTGCCTGCCAGGGGCGATTTCTGAGCATGGAGTCAGGAGGAACCCCTGAGCGCTGCCGGGTGTGACACAAAAATCCAAAAACAAAACAAAACAAACAAACAAAAACAAACAAACAAAAAAAAACCAAGACATGGAAATGTAAGAGATGAGGCCAGAGAGATAATAAAGTGGCATTTGGCTCTCACCTGCCAACCTAGGTTAAGTCCCTGGCACTGCAAATGGTCCACCAAGATATACCAGGAGTTATCCCTGACAACAGTCTAGAGTAACTCCTGAACACTGCCATGTATGGCGGCCCCCAAAAATAAAAGAATGCAGGAGGTAACAAATAATGGGAGAGCCACCATACAAAACTTAATGAAGTCAGGAAACCTCAACTAAACAAACAAGTCCAAGATATTTAAAAAGAACTACACATGCATGAGGAATTCTTCACTAAAGATTTAAAGATAAGAAGAATTCCAAACAGAGGGCCTGAGATATAGTTCAACAGTAGAGCACGTAGGTCCAATCTCTGGTATTACACACATACAAAATTCCAAACAGAAAAGCCCAGTGGGGGAAAAAACATGCTGAATAACATTTCATCTGACCTGGAAAACATAACAAGTAGACTCATTTTTCCAGGAGAAAAAGTATTAGAAAGATGGGGCAGGAGAGATAGCATGGAGGTAGGGCATTTGCCTTGCATGCAGAAGGTCGGTGGTTCAAATCCCAGCATCCCATATGGTCCCCCGAGCCTGCCAGGAGCGATTTCTGAGCATAGAGCCAGTAGTAACCCTTGAGAACTGCCAGGTGTGACCCAAAAACCAAAAACCAAAAAAAAAAAAAAAATTAAAAATTAAATTACAGCAATGAAATAGAAGAGGATAAAGAAATAAGATTTAAAAAAAAGAAATAAGATTTAGGGGAAATGGAAATCTACTAGATATATTAGCATCCATTAGAAGGGTAAACATCAGGGGCCAGTGAGGTGGTGCTAGAGGTAAGGTGTCTGCCTCGCAAGCACTAGCCAAGGAAGGACTGCAGTTTGATCCTCCGGCATCCCATATAATCCTCCCATGCCAGGGGCAATATTTGAGCACTTAGCCAGGAGTAACCCCTGAGCATAAAATGGGTGTGGCCCTAAAAACCAAAAAAAAAAAAAAAAGAACAGTAAACATCAGAGTTCTAAGAGTATCAAAAGGTGAAAAGAGAAAATTGGCAGAAAAAAACAGGTGGGATTTTGCACATATTCAAAAAGCTGTTTTGAATATATTTGAATGCATTCTAAGTACACTGTGCCATTCATCATCAACATTTAGTTGCCCAAAATCTGAATAGATGCTTACAGAGGTCATTATCTCATTAAAGCAATCAGTGAAATCAGAAGCAAATTATTGAATCAGATATTATTTTGACATTGTATTGAAAACAAGTGATTAACTGTTACTTCACATAGAATTTGTTGACTTTCAAAAGATGCCTGTTTGGATCAATTTTATATATATTTTGATTCAGTGCTTAAAGTTCTTAATAAAAATGATGGTGCTTCATAAGTCAATTTGATTCAAAAATGATATAACTTACTCAACAAACTGGTTCAATAGATTTAATAACACATAACTAGCTCCAAGGTAATGAGCTAATTAAATAGGTAATTAAATAGGGAGCCTGGATCCAAGCCTGGTTTGGGCCTGAATTTGATTCCCAGCATCCCCTGAGCTTACCAGGACTGATCCCAATGTGCAGAGTCAAGATTAAGTTCTGAGTACCACCATGTATGGCCCCAAGCAAAACAAAACAAAAAAGCAAACTCAAAAACAAACCAAAAACTACCCAAACTCTAAAATGGTAATTTGTGTGTTTAGAGCAAGACTTCTATGCAGCTGAAATTAAGTTTGAGGAGGATTCAGCTAATTTCCAAAGGCATCAACGGTAGAAAAGCTTGAGGAAGACTTGACTATCTAGCATCAGCATTTGGAGGCGCTCCACTCTGACATCAGTCAACTTTTAAGAAATTTTTTAAGTCAATTTTATTTTAAAAAATTCTTAAAATAAACATACCAGATCTATACCTTTTTCAAGTTCAAGCTCCAAAGACTCTCCAAAATAACAAGAGGGTTAAGGCACTTGCCTGTATGTGGCTGAACCATTTGATTTGGAATCACTTATGGCCCCTGATGCCAGGAGAGATCCCAGAGTGCAGAACCAGGAAATTCTACACACTGCCAAGTGGAGCTCAAAACAACAATACGACAATTCCTGACAAAAGAACTGACTCATGTAGCAATAAATGAAAAACAAAGAGTTAAATTCAAGAATGGCTACCAGCAGCTTTGGCTGCAAAAGCAGATTCCCCATGCTTTCTCCTGGATTTTGTGCTATGTAGTATAAAGGTTTAAATGGCATTTCCTCCCTCTATTTAAAGGTATTTGGGTTTACTGCAGTCACGAGTCTACAAACTATAAAAAGAAGCTGACTGCAAAAAGCTAATTGTAGTGATTAAAGAATGCTGTTGCCAATAATAAAGTTGAACATTAAGAAACTGCAAGTGACACCCCAGGTTTATCCTTTCCATCAGGATTATTTTTAATAGTAAAGTTACTGACAACTTTAACTATTATCCTTGACAACCTATTCTGGGCCTAATGTGGATATTACTATAGTTTATTTTTGTTTGTTTGTTTTTGGATCACACCTGGCAGTACTCATGGGTTACCCCTGGTTCTATACATAGGAATTATTCCTAGCAGAGCTCAAGAAACCATATTGAATGTTGGGGATTAAACCTGGGTAGGCCACGTACAAGACAAATGCCTTCCCCATCCCCCATTGCACTATCACTCAGGCCATTGACTTTAATACATAATTTTATATGTTCAAGCTTCAAGGGGTCATATTTACATATTCCTTCCTTCTCTCTTCCTTCTCCTTCCTTCTTTCCTTCCTTCCTTCCTCCTTCCTTCCTCCTTCCTTCCCCCTTTCTTCCTTCCTCCTTCCTTCCTCCTTCCTTCCTTCCTTCCCCCTTCCTTCCTTCCTCCTTCCTTCCTTCCTCCTTCCTTCCTCCTTCCTTTCTTCCTCCTTCCTTCCTTCCTCCTTCCTTCCTTCCTTTCTCTTTCTCTTTCTTTCTTTCTTTCTTTCTTTCTTTCTTTCTTTCTTTCTTTCTTTCTTTCTTTCTTTCTTTCTTTCTTTCTTCTTCTTTCTTTCTTCTTTTTCTTTCTTCTTTCTCTCTTTCTTTCTTTTCTTTTCTTTCTTTTCTTTTCTTTCTTTTCTTTCTTTCTTTCTTTCTTTCTTTCTTTCTTTCTTTCTTTCTTTCTTTCTTTCTTTCTTTCTTTCTTTCTTTCTTTCTTTCTTTCTTCTTTCTTTCTTTCTTTCTTTCTTTCTTTCTTTCTTTCTTTCTTTCTTTCTTTCTTTCTTTCTTTCTTTCTTTCGTGTTTTGGCCACACCCAGCAGCATTCAGGGATTACTCCTGGCTCCGTGCTAAGAAATCACTCCTAGCTGTCTCAGTAGACCAGATGGGATGCCATGGATCAATCCAAGTTGGGTGCATGTGAGTCAAATGCTCACCCTGTTCTGTTATCTGTCCATCCTCAAACTTTCTTTTCTTTTTTTTTTTTTTTGGTTTTTGGGCCACACCCGGTAACGCTCAGGGGTTACTCCTGGCTATGCGCTCAGAAGTTGCTCCTGGCTTGGGGGACCATATGGGACGCCGGGGGATCGAACCACGGTCCGTCCAAGGATAGCGCAGGCAAGGCAGGCACCTTACCTTTAGCGCCACCGCCCGGCCCAATCCTCAAACTTTCTTTACTATGTTGAAAGATGCAGACAGAAATATAGTTACACATATGGGGCCGGAGCGATAGCACAGCAGTAGGGCGTTTGCCTTGAATGCAGTTGACTCAGGACAGACCTGGGTTCGATCCCCTGCATCCCATATGGTCCCCCAAGTCATGAGCGATTTCTGAGCACATAGCCAGGAGTAAAAAAAAAAAAAACCCTGAGCGTCACTGTACACAAATTGGACCTGTCTTCTCCACCAAGCTCCAAAAGAAAATGATGGCTGCCAATACTTGCCAGATATTTTAGTCCTGACTGATACCTATGTGGCAAGGATGAATGAGGCAGGTGGGTAGATTTCCCTTTCTGCATGAACTACAGTATATTAACATCACCCCTTATATTCACAGAAATAACCCAGCTCCTCAACTTAACCTTATTAAACTTCCATTCCATTTTTTATTTATTTCATATTTTTAATTTATTTCATATCTGTAAATCTGGACTGTTCAGACACCTCAATATCTTATAGTAGTATCAGCCCACGTTTCAAATTGACTGTGTCCATCTAAGTTATGATAATTCCATTTGCCTTTGTGTTGTAACAAGCAATATAAAGCAAATTTATTTGTGCCTGCATGGAGTCAGGCTATGATGGTGGATGAGACACTAGTGAAGGGAAAGTCACACTGATGGTGGGTTTGGTGTTTGGAATGACTGTATTATACACAACTGGGTAAAACAAAGGGCTATCATCAAATTAGGGATTTTAATTGTCACACAATTGTTACTCACAGTATCTTTCTATTTACTTAAAGAAAATAGATTTCCAGATGGACTTGGGTAATTTTTTTCTTAAAAAGCCAAATAAATTTGGACACCTCTGTTCTAAAAGCAATAATGTCTATGGTATATGTACATTCCCATATCATTATATATATATATATATTGTGAGTATCCCTGTATATACCACTCACCATTAAGAGCCTACACCCATTAATACTCATTACCATTCCTCACAGCACCCTAGAGGAATTTAATTTAAAATTTTTAAGAGATTTGTAAGATCTGACCTACACCACCACAGTTTGGGAATATGTTTCTTTTTGGACTAATTCTTCAGTGACAAAGAAAGCATAAATCCTTCTCAGAATAAAAAGTGGCAGGTGGAAAATTGCCTAGAAACATCTTGCTAGTCCACATGGTTTTCCTGAATTTAACTTCTTTCCCTCCCCAAGGAGGCAGATCGCACTTGAAACCAAAAAGCTTCCTTGGTAATTTGAGGGAGCAGAAAAGACCATATTGACTGTCCCAGGTACACTCCCAGTCTGCATGCCTGTGAGTAGAGAACTTTGGGGGGCGGGGGTTGGTGACTGTGTGCAGGGCAAGTACTGCTTAGTTCTTACAGAAAGAGATGGAGCTGGAAGATGCAAGCATATAGTTGACTTCAGTATTGTGTGTGTGTGTGTTGTGTTGTGTGTATGTTGTTGGATGTTAAACCTAGGGTCATATACATACAAAGCAAGTGCTCTACTTCTGAGCTGTTCCTAGCCCTGTTCACACCTTTATAATTTGCTTCATCTTTTGAGCAAAAGTAACTTGCTCCAAGTTACTACCAACTCATAACATACTCACAGCAGTAGCACAGCTTGGAGTCTGCCCCAACACAAAGCATCTCTCATTCTCTGCTCAGGAGCACTTGCATCTCTGCATCAAGTTTGAGATTCCCTCTGTGTGCTCTGGCCTCCTCCCCACCTTCTCTGAACAGATATCTGTTCTATGTCCATCTGTGTCTATGTCCCAGAGGAAGGACCCAGTGACTCAGTAACTCTTCTTCATTGGTTAAGAATAAGGAAAATCCAGTCTCTAGAGAGGTGAGAGAAAAGCAGATGCTCTGGAAAGAAAAATGGGGTACTTGGTTTTTAATACCTGTTTTTTCTCCCTTCAGAAATCTGACTGTTTCTAATTCATAGGACACTATTAATATGCTTCATAGATTATTTTTCTTGAGTCAACACTTTCATATTTTAGTCAAAGAGATAAGTAATAGGGCCAAAGAAGATAGTTCAAGGTAGTGGAGCACCTGTGGGAGGCTCTGGTTTCATTCCAGCATTGCATGGTTCCCCCAACCACTGCCAGGTACAAACTCTGAGCCCCAAGCTGGGAATAGTCCTGAGTGCCACCAAATGTAGCCCCAAAGAAATTTAAGATTAAATAAAATAAGTATTAATATATTTGACTTTGTTTTTGAAAAATTAAGAATTATCACATAATGTTATAGTGCAATGTTACAACAGTAAAAATAATAATGGGTTGGAGAGATAATACAGCAGGGAGGAGTGTTTGCCTTGCATGCAGCTGATCTGGGTTTGGTTTCTGGCATTTCATCTGGTCCCAAGCCTGCCAGGAGTATTTCTCAGTGCAGAGCCAGGAGTAACCCCTGAGCGCTGCTGGGTCTGTCCCCCAAATTAAAAATAATAAGTGAACTTATTAAATTAGAAATTATGACTAAATGAAACTAAATAAATGATCTATCTTTTAGAAAAAAGGGAGCATAAGGTCACAAAACTACAATCAGAATTGTACCCCTTACTTAGTTCTGCCAATATTCACTTTCAATCCACCTACCACTTTTGTTATTAAGTCTGAAAGGGATGGAAAAACACTAACAAATTAAAAAGAAATAAAAGAAAATAGGGAAGATCATTAATTCTAATTGAGCTAATCCTCTTATTTTCTGGAAGAAACAGGCCTTTTCAGATAATTTAACCAGAAGTGAAAAATACACTTGTGCCAGAAAGATAAAACAGCAGTAGGGTGCTTATTTTACACAGGCTGACCCAGTTCAATCCTCAGCATATCTCATGATCCTCTGAGCCTGAGAGGAGTAACCCCTGAGCACAGCTTGATGTAGCCCCAAAACAAAAACAAACACAAAGGAATTTAAAAAAAAATTCTCAAAAAAATATCTCAAGGTGTATACTAAAGACAAATAGAAAGAAAAACTAATGGTGAAGATTCCTGTTACTATAGGCAACTTCATCCTATTATTCTTGTACTGTTTCTCACAAAAAGCTAGGCTTATTTCTGAGGCTCATGGAACCCCAAATTCTCCATTTGTTATATCTATATTCTGGAAAATCAGGATTCACCTTGAGCTCCTCTAATACTTCAGTCCTGTCCTCTCTGAGCTTGTTTGAGGACTCTGCTCCCTCCATAGGGAAGTCAGGCATTCAAGAAGTGCTTTAGTAACATTGAGCCTGAGAAATCCATAGGTCAACCCAGGCCTTGCAAAAGATCTTTCTCTTTTATTCACATTTAGCAGTATCATTTCTCCAAAACCATTTGTTAAAAAATTTTCTCATCTAGTTCTTTTATGCATCCTGGGACCAACAACAACAACAACAGCAACAAAAAGCTCTAGCCTAGCTTTTGGTCTACGATTTGTTCAACAAACAAGATCTCCGATTCCAGAGGTCTGACTGAGACAACCGCATCTGAACGGGTCTTCAGGAAACATAATGAAAGACCTTATCCTAGGCTCCACCAACTACAGAAGATGGATTAAAACGACACTGAACCTTTTCGTTTGGTGGCAGCCATCAGTGAGCCAAGATGGGCGCCTACAAGTACATCCAGGAGCTCTGGAGGAAGAAGCAGTCGGACGTGATGCGATTCCTCCTGCGAGTGCGCTGCTGGCAGTACCGCCAGCTCTCGGCCCTGCACCGGGCTCCGCGGCCCACTCGGCCGGATAAGGCGCGCAGGCTGGGCTACAAGGCCAAGCAGGGTTATGTCATCTACCGCATTCGGGTGCGCCGTGGTGGTCGCAAACGGCCCGTGCCCAAGGGGGCGACCTATGGCAAGCCCGTGCATCATGGTGTTAACCAGCTCAAGTTTGCCCGGAGTCTTCAGTCTGTGGCTGAGGAACGAGCTGGACGCCACTGCGGGGCTCTGAGAGTGCTGAATTCTTACTGGGTTGGTGAAGATTCCACATACAAGTTCTTCGAGGTTATCCTCATCGATCCATTCCATAAGGCTATCAGAAGAAATCCCGATACCCAGTGGATCACAAAGCCAGTCCACAAGCACAGGGAGATGCGAGGGCTGACTTCCGCAGGCCGCAAGAGCCGTGGTCTTGGAAAGGGTCACAAGTTCCACCACACTATCGGTGGCTCTCGTCGTGCAGCTTGGAGAAGGCGCAATACTCTCCAGCTCCACCGTTACCGCTAAAAAGTAACATTTGTAAAAGTCTAATAAACAGTTTAGGACAGTCATGTCTGCTTACAGGTGTTCTTTGTTAGTCTGCAGATTATTTCCTGAATGCATTGTCAAATTATGAAAGTTAAGTGCAATAATGTTTGAAGACTGTGATAGGTGTATCCAGTTTCCAGTAAGATGAGTGCTTTTGACTTTGCTTATCTTATTAGAGAGGTAATATCTCCCTATGTTAAAGTGTTTGGTATATTAGGTGTACAATAAATTCTGTAAGAGGAGTGGATTAAGTAGCCCTGTAGATTTGTTGGTGCATGTGAATGAACCTGCAGCTCTATTATAGGGATGATGCAGTGCTAGTTTATTCGCAAGTGGCCTCTTTGGTTTCTTTTAAGTTAGACTTTGCTAGGAAATGTGGAGAATATCCTGGTTATGTGCAAAAGAAAAGAATTAACTGGGACTCGTGTAATACTAAACTTTAGTATTTTGCATGTAACTGCTTTAATAAAAACTTAAAAGCCACCAAAAAAAAAAAAAAAACGACACTGAAGAAGCATAACTGCTAGAACCACAAAGGAAGACTTCATCATAAGCTCCATTACTTGAGTTGCACAGTCACCAAGATCACTAGATACAGAGGTCTGATGTTACCATCCAAGATGAAGCAGAAGTCTTCCATACACCACGAAAGCACCAACAGGAGAGTAAATGATCATGCAAGGAGTCTATAGTTAATCCCATGACAGTATACTTCAGGGGTAGAGAAACCCTGTATCTCCTAGGCCAAGGGAATTCCCTCTACAATATCCCCAATAGTAAATGTGCCTGTGCAGGGGGAAAAAGAAAAGGGGAAAAAAAAAGCACAAAACAATCATTTTTCCACATATTTATTTATCGATTGATCGATTTCTTTTTGACATCTTTATTTTGGTGTAGAGATTGAAGTTGATGTCTCCAATATTATTTTATTTTCTCTTATCTTTCTCTTTCTTTTTGCACTCCAGCATAATTTGATTTCAGAACCCAGACTATTGAGTGGTGCTTGTCCTAATTGCTGTAGTGCTCACTGGGTATTTAATTTGATATTTCTTTCTGTATTGTTGTGGTGTTTCAATTACCTTTTTCACACCCTCTCTCAAACTGAGGCTGAAAGCCTATAGAAGGACTCTGCCCATTTTCAGCGTATTTGACTTCTTTTTTTTTTCTTTTCTTATTTTGTACCCTAATCTATTGCTTTTCTTTCCTTCAAACAAAACCACATAACTCGATTTATCTAGCTCCACCTCTTAAATAGAGGGGGAAACAAGGGAGAGTAACAGGACCAAACAGATATATGACCACTAAAAGTAAGCTAGACAAAGAGGGGACCACCTACTCTAGCAGCCCGGGGGGTGGGGTGATGGAGGGGTATATGGGTTGCAGAAAGGGAACTAGGATGGGGGAAGGACATATTTGGTGATGGATATTCCCCTGATTCAATGTTAATATGTACCTAAGATACTACTGTGAAAGATATGTAAGCCATTATGATAAAAAAAATTGTGTTTTAATCAGAAATGTTCTTTGACTTACATGTATTATTATATTATATTAATTATATTATATGTTATGTTACTATATTATGTTGTGCTAGTTTACCTCAATATGTTAATCAATTTTGTCTCTTGAATAAATTTATACAATAAAAAAACAATACAATACAATGTTGTGATTTTGTTTAAGGGTCACACCTGAGAGTACTCAGATTTGTGCTCAGGGCTCAGGCTTGGGGAAATATATAGGGTGTAAGGATTGAACCTGCATTGGGCACGTACAAGGCAAACTCTCTACCTATTATTCTGTCTCTCTGCCCTGGATTCCTTTATCAGAGATATTCACAAATATGTGACTTTTTTTTTTTTTTTTTTTTGGTTTTTGGGCCACAGGGTTACTCCTGGCTGTCTGCTCAGAAATAGCTCCTGGCAGGCACAGGGACCATATGGGACACTGGGATTCGAACCAACCACCTTTGGTCCTGGATCGGCTGCTTATAAGGCAAACACCGCTGTGCTATCTCTCCGGGCCCAAATATGTGACTTTATTTCGGAATTCTGTGTTCTGTTCCATTGGTCTGTGTGCCTTTTTCACACCATTTTAATGACTATTGCTTTTTAATATTGTTTAAAGTTCTTGTGGGAGAAGTTGTGGTACTTCTATTTTTCTCCCCTTTCTCTCAGAATTGATTTGTGTGTGTTCTTTTGTTTCCAGACAAATATTAGTGTTTGTCCTATTTCCTTGAAAAAGAGTCATTGGGTCTTTGATAGGAAATTTATTAATTTCCTGTAGATTACTTTAGGTAAATTGGCCACTTTAAAAATCTTTATTCTTCTGGAGCCAGAGCAATAGTACAGTAGGTAGAGAGTTTGTCTTTCACAAAGCTGAATGAAGTTAGATTTCTGGCATCCCATATGGTTTCCTGAGTCCCACCAGGAGTGAACCCTGGTCATAGAGTTAGAGTAAACCCTAAGCTCTGCTGGATGAGACACCAAAACCAAATATAAATAGTTATTTTGTTTAAAGTTTGTTCTTGGGGCTGGAACGATAGCACAGTGATTGGGAGATTGCCTTGCACGTGGCCAATTGAGGACAGACCCAGGTTCGATTCCCAGCATCCCATATGGTCCCCTGAGCCTGCCAGGAGCAATCTCTGAGCACAGAGCCAGAAGTAAACCCTGAGGGATATCACTGAGTGTGTTCCCAAAACAAAACAAAAAAGTTTGTGCTTCTAATCTATGCATAGAGCATAGAGATGTCTCCATTTCTTTGTGGTTTTATTTTTTTAATCTTTTAGTAAGTAGTGAGTTACAATTTTCAGTGTAAGGTCTTCCACCTCCTTTTATCTCTGTAGTATAGGAGATCAAACTCAAGCCTCATGCATGCTCTGTGTGCACTTTATCACTGAGTCACAGCCTTGGCCCAGCGGTTATTTTCATAGTTGTATTTGGCTCCCTGTATGTTGGTAAAAAAAAAAAAAAAAAAAAAAAAAAAAAAAAACAACAACAAGAACAACAACAAAAAACCCAGCAACAACAAACAAGAAACAAAACTCAGATGACTTTTCCATCCAATTCTTTGAACAGTTGATGTCTGCTGCCACTTACAAAGAGGGAACATCAATGAATATTTTACTATACTTGATTTGTAATGCTTGAATTAAAGTACCCCAAATACTTAAGTGACTACTTACACACTTTTTGCTTTACATCCACTCTGGAACTTTGAGATGCTAATCAAAAAGTTCCCACTTTTATAAACCTATAATTCAAATACTAACTAATAAATGAATCTTCTTTCATATGTTGGCTATTCTATTAGTAGAATTAAAAGTGTCTGGACCATCAACACTTAATGTAATTGTTTTTGAAAGTGTCTAGAGTTTGTCTTTTTGTTCCTCCGCCATGAAAGTTAGATTCCAATATGGATTCATTACCATATTTCACTGCATAACTGTGGCACCATGTTTTAGAAAAAATTATAGTAATAGATAAAATAAAATAAAATAAAAAGATTAAATTATAAAGTTTTACATCATGACCTGAACCCACTTTTCTGAAAACAATTTTTCCTTTTTTGTCATAAAATCTTCAGTGGTTTTGGTAAAAAATAGTAAAGCCTTTGAGTAAAGTCTTTGAGTCTGGGTCTTTGAGACCCAGGCATGTAGCTCTAACTACCTCATCCAACTCCTTGTAGGCATGTGGTCTTGGGTACAGTTCCAACACCCCCACATGCTGAGTGTGTTCCTGGGAACATTTCTTTTGTTTGTAATCCTAGTGTCACAACAAAAGTCTGTGATCCTGGCAAAGCACAGCTGAAGTTTGTCAGCACCATGACAAAGCATGTGTGGGCCTCGTTCGCTATCATTCAAAATAACAAGAATGAGATGAGGCTAAATAAATAAAAAATAAAATCCAGAAAAATTTCACAATAGACAATAGAAATGAGTTTTGGAAGGACCAGCCTACTATATGAAGCATATCACAAAGATTGGTGAGTGCAGTTAGAAAAATAACTACACTAACAACTATCATGACAGTGGTAGTGAGTGAGAGAAATAGAATGCCTATCTTGAAGATAGGCGGGGGTGGGGGGGAGGAGGGACATTGGGTCATTGGTGATCAGAAGGTCACATTGGTGAAGAGGGGTGTATTTTTTTATGACTGGAACACAACTACAAACATGTTTGTAATAAAGGTGCTTAAAGATATTTTCTTTCAGTTGCTTTATTAGATGTGAGCATGCATATCACATATTTTATACATACATATATATATACAAATTCATACAACTTGTGAGAATATTAGAGCATGAACACGAGATCATCTGGGATCAAGTCTAGGCATTGACACCTGTAAGTCATCTACAAATTGAATTACATCCCTAGCCTCCTTCTTCTCTTCCTTTCTCCTCTTTTCTTTTCTCTTCTTTTCTATTCTTCTTTTTCTTATTTCTCTTCATCTTCTTTCTTCTTCTTTCCCTTCTTTCCCATCTCCTCCACATCCTCCTACTTTCTCCTCCTCCTCATCCTTCCCTTTTCCTTCTCCTCTTTCTCCTCCTCTTTCATTCTTCCTCCAACTCCTCTTATTATTATTCTCTTACTGGGTCTCTGCAACTCCAATGATTCTTATATTGTTTCTGTTGAGTTTATCAAAGACTTCTGTTTTCATCTGTTCACATTCTTTGAATAGTTTTTCCATTGTCTGATTATTTGCTTTAAGATTCTTTTCCAGTCTCTTCTGGAACTGTTCTGCTTTTTTTTTTTTTTTTTTTTTTTTTTTTGGTTTTTGGGTCACACTCGGCAGTGCTCAGGGGTTACTCCTGGCTCCATGCTCAGAAATTGCTCCTGGCAGACACGGGGGACCATATGGGATGCTGGGATTCAAACCAATGACCTTCTGCATGAAAGGCAAACGCCTTACCTCCATGCTCTCTCTCCGGCCCCTGTTCTGCATCTTATCTTCCAGCTCACTGATTCTGTCCTCAGCTGCTGTTATTCTGTTCAAGAGGCTTTCCATTGAGGTTTTCATTTTATCTACCAAGATTTCCAGCCCTGCCATTTCAGATTGGAATTTTCTGATTTTTATCTTAATTGTCTGTTCAGCTCAATCTATGCTTTTTATGAGTTCTATGAATATCCTTCATATTTCTTCTCTAAACACCTTATCTGGGGGCCAGAGAGATAGCGCATCAGTAGAGGTTTGCCTTGCAAGCGGCCAACCCAGGACATAAGGTGGTTCGAATCCCAGCATCCCATATGATCCCCTGAGCCTGCCACGACCATTATGAGCACAGAGCCAGAGTAATCCCTCAGCATTGCCAGGTGGTACCCAAAAGCCAATAAATAAATAAATAAATAAATAAATAAATAAATAAATAAATAAATAAATAAATAAATAAACACCTTATCTGAAAGGATATCTAGCTGGTTGGTACTTTTTGGGTATCAAAAGCTGCCATCTTCATTCTCTATGCATGGTATTGCCCTGCATTGTCTCTCCATTGCCATGCTTGTAGTGTGGTTTTTAATATATGTTGTGGTGGGGTTCATGGGCTAGATGTGCAAGGTCTCAGAGCAAAGCAGAGCAGACACACTCCTCTTAATTGTTGGGACAGCTTACTGGGTGTTGGGCCCTGAAGATAATATGTTTGCTGTTATATTCTGGCTACCTCATGCAGGAAAGTGGCAGGGAGTAAGGCAGCAGTCATTTATAATGGCTCTCTTGTGCCCAAAAACATGACAGGAATAAGCCTCCACCCTTATTGGGCAGGGACAACTTAGTGGGTGTTGGGCCCTGAAGAGATTATGTTCACTGTCGTCTTCTTGACTGTTTCACACAGGAAAGTGGCAGGGAGTGAGATAAATAAAGATATTATTAGAAAAAAATTTACAAGAATGAAACCTCAGATTTTTATTGTCTATTGTTTGCTTTTGGCCACACCTCCAGGATTACTTCTGGCTCTATGCTAAAGTGGGACCATCTGGTATGTTGAAGATCAAACCCATGTCATCTGTATGCAAGGTAAGTGCCCTACCTGCTGCACTATCACTCTGCCCCCTCAGATATTATTAACATATTTATTAGTACATATTTAACTATATAATATTTTGAGGCAAGACTAATGAACAACAAAATATCTATACAGCATAATGGACCTAGTAGTCTAGGCTTTTTGGTGATAGAAATTTCTTATTTCTGATAATGGAAACAATTCTCTGACTAGCAAAAAGGACAAAACATTGTTCAGTCTAGTCTCCAAACCTTTAATGAGAATTTTGGCTTATATTTTCTCCCACCTTAATTGTTTTTAAGTAAAGTGGTAGTAAAATAGAACAGGTGGGTTAATAACTACTTTCTGTAACTAATCATCATAATTACAGTTACTACTGAAAAGTTGAAGCTCAGGAAGAAAGACCTCATGAAAATAAGCCAAACCCACACAAAGAAGCCCTCAGCACAAGACAGTCATATTCATGCACGTTACTCACTGGATTTAGCTGAAGAATTTGGGGGGAGCTAATCACTAGGAGACCATTTTTGTCAGCTTGCTGGTAGTTTATTTTCTTTGAGCCTCTGAGCTATATTTAGATAATACTAAATGTGGCAGTGAAGAAGACAGAAAGAAAAACTTTATAACTTTGACTTAGTTGCCAAAGATGTGAGTTTCTGGGTTGTAACTGGAGTGCCCCAGATTGCCCTATCCAGGCCCCATCTCCAGGCAGTCCAATTCACCTTCACTCCAGCCTGGTTGCCTCTTCAGCCTCTACTTCCTTCTAAGGGCTTGAACTTTGAGTAAACCCAACACTCTTTGGACTCTGCTCTCCCAGAAATCGTCCTGGAAATGGGGGAGGAGAGGAAGCTTTGCTCTCCATATTCTCCTCTGTACTTCCTATGCAAGTTCGCAGATTCTAGCAGCTTCACGGAGGCAATGCCAATGCTAGTGCATTCCTGGGTTCCGATTTTTCTTTTCTTTTCTTTTCTTTTCTTTTCTTTTCTTTTCTTTTCTTTCTTTCTCTTTCTTTTTCTTTCTTTTCTTCTCCTTTTCTTTTTTTTTCTTTTTTTTTTGGTTTTTGGGCCACACCCTGTGACGCTCAGGGGTTACTCCTGGCTATGTGCTCAGAAGTTGCTCCTGGCTTCTTGGGGGACCATATGGGACGCCGGGGGATCGAACCGCGGTCTGTCCTAGGCTAGCACAGGCACCTTACCTCCAGCGCCACCGCCCGGCCCCTCTTCTCCTTTTCTTTCTTTTTTCTCTCTTCTTTTTTCTTTCTTTTCTCTTTCTTCTTTTTTCTTTCTTTCTTCTTTCTTTCTTTCTTTTTCTTCTTTCTTTCTTTTTCTTCTTTCTTTCTTTCTTTTTCTTTCTTTCTTTCTTTCTTTCTTTCTCTCTCTCTCTTTCTTTCTTTCTTTCTTCCTTCCTTCCTTCCTTCCTTTCTTTCTTTCTTTCTTTCTTTCTTTCTTTTTCTTTCTTTCTTTCTTTCTCTCTCTCTCTTTCTTTCTTTCTTCCTTCCTTCCTTCCTTCCTTCCTTCCTTCCTTTCTTTCTTTCTTTCTTTCTTTCTTTCTTTCTTTCTTTCTTTCTTTCTTTCTTTCTTTCTTTCTTTCTTTCTTTTTTTCTTGGGGTATCCCTCAGGGGTTACTCCTGGCTCTGCACTCAGAAATTGCTCCTGGCAGGCACGGGGGACCATATGAGATGCCGGGATTCGAACCACCATTCGTCCTAGATTGGCTGCTGTGCTATCTCTCCGGCCCCATGATTTCTAAGTTACTGGACAAAACACAGCAATGAAATGGAGAAGTTATCTACCTATATATACATTTTATATATCAGTATATAAAATGGAATATTATTCAGTCTTAGAAATAGACATTCTGACATTTGCAACCACGGGCAATCACATGGGTAAGCATGGAGGATACCATGTTAGTGCAATAAGCTAGACACAGAAAGAAAAACATGACTTGCAGTCACTTATATGTTAACATTTTTGTTTGTTTTGAGGTTGCACTCAGTGGTGCTCAGGGCTTACTCCCACTCTTTGCTCTGGGGTTACTTCTGGTGAGCTGGGAGCACTGAGAATCTTTGACCATGAAGCTGTGCTAGAGGCTTGGATGTCTGGGCTTCCAGTGAGGCCCAGGAGAGGAGCCCCAGAAGGGAGAAAGGCTGGAATGGACCCCGAGGCACCCTGCTGGTTGTGTGTCTAAATCTGACTGCAATTAGGTAGGGTGGGCAATGGGACAGGTTCAAATCACCTCCCCTCCCTTTGTTGGGCACTCCATGGCTGAACAGTCTCCATCCGTGTGCACCCGGAAGCCATTCCCTTTCACCCTGACCTCTTGCAGATGAGCTCTACATTTCTGCCGCCCTAGCAGTATGGTGGTGGGTGGGGGTCAGAAGGTGAGGGTAAATGTGCAATCATGGGGGTTATGCTGGGTGGAAAGACTTGTCCCTTCACCAACCTCTGGTCTCCTCATGGGCCACAAAAACTTCTGATGAACCCTCTACATCAGGCCCAAACCAGGCCCAGAGCAGCTTTTCTGAAAGGATATTTACTTCAGATATGGGAGAGAACAGACAGGAGTCAGGGACCAAGAATCCCTGAGGGGTTTAGGGCAGATACAGAAGAGGAAGCAACAGGTCTACCTTCCATAGGTTGGGCTCTCACAGTCCTTCCAAAAACAACTCTTTGTGTGGACAGTGTGTATGCTGCTGGCTGTGCCGAGTAAACATAAGAGAAGCTCCAAGGAGACCCGAGAGAGAGAGAGAGAGACAGAGAGAGACAGAGAGACAGAGACAGACAGAGAGAGAGAGAGAGAGAGAGAGAGAGAGAGAGAGAGAGAGAGAGAGAGGTGGACTATGGGTAATGGATGAATAAAGAATGCATCTGTCACAGTGAGAAAGGAAGACTGGATAACAGAGGCTCTTCATACAAGCTGCACAAAAGAAGGGAGGGAAGGAGGAGGGAAGGAAAAAACGCTGAGAGGCTGCTTCCTTATGTGGGAACTGTGAACAAAAATTAGGAATTTGCAGGCATGTGGTACCAGCCTCAGATCACAGAACTCCAAGGAGTGAGCAGCTCTGACATGGACAGAGAGGCTCAGGATCTATGTCCAACTGACATTGAAAGCTGGCTGGAGTAGGAGATCCATAACACATGATCAAACAGGACCTCCCAGAGATTCCCCACAGGCTAGGCTGACTTGTGGACATTAGACATTGCCCAGGTATCCAGAGGGTTCAGTAGATGGAGTCTTAGAGGGGAGAATGAGTGTTCAGGAACATATCATCTCCACAGACCTGGTCTGGATAGAAAACTATGTGGGAGGAAGGCCTGATGGAAAGAGACTCCAACATTCGCTCAAGGTCTTTGGAATAAGGTCTGAAGACAGGGGAGGCCAAAGCAGTGAATACAGAGTAAGGGGGAAAACCCCACTCAGTCACTGAGAGCCCCAGGCTGGATGGACTCTGCTGAAGAGATGTTTGCTGGGAATATAACACATCCTGGTATCAGCTTCCAAACACACACGAGCTTTATCCTATTTTATATAAATGAAGATGTGGCGTAAGAGATAGAGCACATGCTTGTCTCTGTGAGACCTGGAAATCAATTCCCAGCAACAACAACAACAATTACTTTTGTAAGACTTGGCTTACAAACCAGAAATTAACCACAATATCTTTGCTCACTCTTGTGTTGTGGTTTCCTATTACAGTTCTAAAGCAGATCTAAGATACCTTCTGAGTGCTTAAGATATGTTAGTCATAGATTAAAGCTCTTTTTTTTTTTTTTGCAATGCTCCATTTAATCTTAAAAATAAAGATACAAACACACACAGGACTGGAGAGATAGTTCAAGAAATAAGGTCTTGTATGCAGCCACGCCCACATATGATCCTGAGCCCCACCAGGAGTGATCCCTGAACATATAGCCTGGAGTAAACACAGCCAGATGTGAACTAAAAACCAAAGAAATTAAAATTAGAAATACACAACCTAAACTATGATAGCCTTAGGATAAAATATAGCAGTATGATACATGCTATATCATAAGAAGTATGACCAAATCCATTTTAAGATTTAAAAGCTGAGAGTCAGGGGAAATGAGTAACTTTCTCATTAAGTAGTAAGGTGAAGCCCTAGGATCCAAGCATATCCACTCTGAGCTGCATCTCCCCAACTCCTGTAACATCAGAGGGCTTCCCTGGACTGCAGTCATAGAGAAAGTTTTATGAACAGTGTTGGACTTTAAACAAGGGAGAAAATATGTTTAGAGCACACATAAGACCAGTTTTCCTCTAAGAAGTGCTAGTTTGATATCTTTAAGAAGTACCCGCTGCATAGACCTCTGTAGTCTTATTCTGAACTGGTGCCAGTGACCCAGGAGAAAAGCCTTCACTTCCTCCTAGCAATTCTGAGATACTATGCCATGGGGTTTGTATTGAAAAGCATACATTTGCACCTTAGATTCTAGTACCTAGCATCTTAAATGGGCTGTGTCCCCAAACAGGGGTAAATTTTCTTTTAAAACTGTGTTTCAAAATTAAGTATCTCTATGGTTTATGTATCAGTAATATTTATCAGTCTATATATCAGTTTATATCAGTAAATATTTAATTGAGTATCTATTTTATATATTGTTTTATTCCTTTATCTGGTGTAAAAATTATTTTTCTAGGAAAGGGGGTTAGAAGTATAAAAGCTATAAACATACCTGGGCCAGACAAACATCTGAATGACTAAACAGTAATTAAAATATAATTAAAAATAAATGTGATCAATTACATACTCTCTCTCTCTCTCTCTCTCGCTCGCTCGCTCGCTCTCTCGCTCTTCCACCCCCCACCCCCATCAGCAGGTGAAAGTCCATGAGTTTCTAGCCTACTCAGGACTTCTATGGATTTAACAGAAGAAAATGTTAAGTGATGGCTACTGGATGTTTTGTGTAAATAAAAAATTTAATTGGGCTGGAGCAATAGTACAACAGGTAGTGTTGCTTGCCTTGCACACAGCTAATCAAGGTTGAATTCCTAGAATGCCATAGGGTTTCCTGAGCACAGTGCAAAGAGTAAACCCTGAGCACTACTGGGAGTTACATGCCCCACTCCCAATAAAAACCAAACAAGAAAAAATGTACAACAACAGCAACAAAAATAAACCAAATTGACTTTACTGTATTACTATTACTACTTGAAATAAAATACCTTCAGGGCTCCAGTAGCACATGACAATTCAGAGCCAAACTGGAAATGCTCCTTAAAGGTGTCTTGCTTGGGGAGGAATCCTGTATTGTATTTCTGAAACTTAAGCTTCACTTCTTGGCTTTCATTTTTAATCTCTTAAACTCCAGACTCCACCTTCCTTTCTGTTTCATCCATTTTCCCCTGCCAAAGTGAAGCAGTGGTGAAATTGTGAAGGCAACTTTCTGCTTCCCAAAATGAAATATGAGTTGCACTCATATTAATAACGAAACAGAGAACTGCACAATAAATCATTTATAAAGAAACCAGAGACCTTAGTTAAAGCATATTTAATAATTAATCTTATAATAATATTAATAATCAACCAATAGAAATGTCAACTAAGGCCAATAAGAAAAGTAATCTGTGTTTTTCTGACATGGAAACAACTGGGATATTAATTTATAATGGATACATTTTCATAGCTTAAATAATGATTTTCAAATTTTTAGACAGTCTGGGTTCTACAACTGGTGGTACTCAGTTCTTGGCTCTGTACTTAGAGATCACTCATGACAGGGTTCATGACAGGGGATCATTTGTGGTACCAGGGATCAAACCTACGTGAGGTGCTCGCAAGGCAAGCACCCTACTTGCTGTACTGATTCTCTAGCCTTATTTACTTAGTTTTGATTTGATTTAATTTAATTTATTATAGTTTAGGAAGTTATAATAGTTTGCTTTCCTTCAAGTTACCATAAGGAATCTCATATGGACTTTTCAAAGACTATATACTATGTATTATCCTAAGGTTAGTTCTTAGCTAAGCAGGCGAATCTCTCTCCGTCAGATTCCAACATCAAAACCTATAACTGCTTGGAGAATGTTCCTCTGTTCATAGGTCCCCCCAAGTGCTCGAAGTATTCAGGTTAACCTCCCTTACATATGAGCTACAGCCCATTAGCTGGATTCCAGAGCCTTATTTCTGGAAGGGCTGTCTACCTTAGTTCCTCAACTGTACATGGTCATATCCCAATGCAATCCATTAAACCAAATAGGACCTTCCAAACAAGGATTTGAATGTGTGATCAAACAATGGCCCTGTTTTTAAAATGATAGTTTTATATTGAACTCTCACAAATAATTATACGGTTGTTAAAATATAGTATGCTTAAGACTTCTAAAATAAAATCACAGGGGGTGGAAAAGGGCAGTGAGAAAAAACACATAATTTAGAAATATTTGTTTCAATTTATAAATGTAAAGTCTCCTAAGTTCTTGTGGGGTTTTTTATTGCTTTACTTTGGGGGTCATATAGGCTCAAGGGACCATATGAGATACCACAGATTGAACCTGGGTTAGATGCAAGCGAGGTAAGTGCTTTACCTGCTGTACTGTTTCTCTAGTTCCTATTTCCTACATTTTTATGATGTAAATACATATATCTTAAGAAGAAAGTCTCCCTTTCATATCCAGAAAATTCACCCCTTTCATATTCAGAAAATTCAACAGAATAATAATCTAGACCTATAATCCCTAAAGGTTCTTTGGTTCATTCAGTCCCCATTTTCTTGTATTTCGGATTAGCAGTTTTATAAAGTCATGTGCTTTTCTGCTAAATAGCTCTGTATGTTCCAATAGGCTTCAGGAGCAGACTAAAAATCATTAAAATAAAGACAGCAGGGCCAACACCTATGAGTCTATTCTTTGAAGCATCATAAAAGTACCTGATATAGCTCTTCCCTGTGGAGTTCTGGCATAACCATTGTTTAGATACAAACTCTGACACAGTCCCTGGTTATAGAAACTCAAAAGCTTAGAGAAAAGCACCATCTATTGTAGATTATAAAGACACAATGGTGAGTGCTAGTACTGATAATGTTTGAAAGTAAAAGGTCTGATAACAAGTATATTGAAACTGAAAGGGAAATTTGGCTGTTTGTGTGGCATGCAAGATAAAGATAAGTAAAGCCATTTCCAGAAAGTCTTAGGGGCTGGAGTGATAGTACTATAATATAGTTAAGGCATTTACCTTGCACACAGCCAACTCCACAAATGGTTCTGAGCTCCCTGCCAGAGTGACCCCTAAGTCCTGGGTACAAATCAGGTGTGCTTACCCCTAAAAAAGTCTTAGATAAATTAGTATCTACCTGTATAACATTTTATCAGTTCTCAAATATAATACTATGTAATTTGATTCATAAAAGAAATATTTTCATATAAATAACATTGATGTATGTTGATAACCTGTCAAATATTTTTAAGATACTATAATAGATCAAAAGAATAATTTATCTGAGGCTGGAGCAGTGGCGCAAGCAGTAGGGTGTTTGCCTTGCATGCAGCTAACCTAGGACGGACCGCACTTCGATCCCTCAGCATCCCATATGGTCCCCCAAGCCAGGAGCGATTTCTGAGCGCATAGCCAGGAGTAACCCCTGAACATCACTGGGTGTTTCTCAAAAAGAAAAAAAAATAATAACACTGCCTTGCAAGTGCTAGCCAAAGAAGGACCGCGGTTTGATCCCCCAGAGTCCCATATGGTCCCCCAAGCCAGGAGCGATTTCTGAGCGCATAGCCAGGAGTAACCCCTGAACATCACTGGGTGTTTCTCAAAAAGAAAAAAAAATAATAACACTGCCTTGCAAGCGCTAGCCAAAGAAGGACCGCGGTTTGATCCCCCAGCGTCCCATATGGTCCCCCCAACCCAGGGGCAATTTCTGAGTGCTTAGCCAGGAGTAACCTCTGAGCATCAAACGGGTGTGGCCCGAAAAACCAATAATAATAATAATAATAATAATAATAATAATAAAACAATAATAATAAATAAAAGAACAAATTTATCTAGATTAAATAAAATGATCTATATTTTAATACAACTTTAGGTATTGTGTTTCCTTTCAAAACATGGATCAAGAAGAAGATGGATTCAAATTAGACATATAAGCAATGTTGCAGCCAAATCTTAAATAATAAATGAAGTGTAATAATAATCCACTTGAGCTACCAACAAACATTACTAAGAACCATAGCTCTGATAAGTATATGAAACATCATCAGAGTTATTTCATACATATTTTTTAAAATTAGGGCATTTATTTACCTCCAGGAGCTCAAAAGAGTAAGTTAAAAATAAATATCAAACTGATAACATTTTAGTCTTACAAATTTAACTTTACAGTAAAAGAAAAAAATGATTTTTCACTATAGAAGATAAATAAATTTTAAATAAAATTATTTTGGAATTATTCAAAGTTGTTTAACAGTAAAAACAAAATCTGATGTATGTTACCTTAATTTGTTGTAAAAAGTTAACTTCCTACACTTTTCGGGGGGGAAAAAGAGGAAATGGAAGCTTTATAGAAGTGCAGAACTACCACTAGAGAGCACTCTAGGCAGTTTCCCAATTATGAGAAGGAAGAAGGTACAGCTTTGAGAATCCATCTATCTGTACCTCAAGCCTGGCAGGCACACGAGTCTCTAGGATATTATTTTGGGAATTCGTACCAGAAGGAATTCCCACTCTCTTACTTATCTAGTGTTTGGGTCATACCTGGCGGTGCTCAGGGTTTATCCCTTGCTCTGTACTCAAGGATTACTCCTGGCAGTGTTTGGTGAACCGTATTGGATGCCGGAGATTCATCCTAGGGTCGGTGGTTTGCAAGGCAAATATCCTAACCACTGTACATTTGCTCTGTCCCCTAATTCCTGCTTATCTATTGTATTTGTTTGTTTGATTGGTTGGTTGGTTGGTTTTGGGGCCACACCCGATGGCGCTCAGGGATTACTTCTGGCTCTGCACTCAGAAATAACTCCAGGCAAGCTTGGGGGACCATCTGGGATGCTAGAAATTGAACCTGAGTTCATCCAAGGTCAGCCGTTTGCAAGGCAAACACCCTACCACTGGGCTATCACCAAGGCCCCTCTCTTATCTATTGTTTAATTAGGTCCATCTCGATTTTATTTACAACTTTTCAAATATTCTACTTTTGAAATAAACGCAAAATGAAAAAACACACATCTACGCATTCCAAGTTTTAAAAGATGTATTTTTACAGGTATTTTTGATAAAATAAAAACAATTAACACAGAACTGAAGAAACTGTGAAGTTTCTCCCATTTCTATTTATTTACTTTACTCCTTCACTATGTTTTTTTTTTTTTTTTTTTTTTTTTTTTTTTTTTTTTTTTGGTTTTTGGGCACACACCCTGTGACGCTCAGGGGTTACTCCTGGCTTGCGCTCAGAAGTTGCTCCTGGCTTCTTGGGGGACCATATGGGACGCCGGGGGATCGAACCGCGGTCCGTCCTAGGCTAGCGCAGGCAAGGCAGGCACCTTACCTCCAGCGCCACCGCCCGGCCCCTCCTTCACTATGTTTAAAAGTTCCAGAATAAGGCACTATTCTAAATCCACATGCCTTCCTTAAATTTAATTTGTAGATTACACACAGGAAATACAGTTATTGTTAGGATCCACAAGGCATCTTACATTTGGATTTTTTCCCCCTTGGTACTAATAAATTGGAAAGCAACTATCTCCTCCCTGAGCTTTTAGCATTACATTGTCATACCATTATGTATGTTATGTTTAAGGATCTCGGGTCTGAAATAAGATCCCCCTATCTGTTTTTCAGGTCTTCATTCATAGGGTGCTTTATGATGTTGGTAATTGGAGGAGCATCTGTCTGCTTTATCTCAATGCAACTGGAAGTCTACAGAAAACATTTTCATTGACTATTCCAAAGAGTAATCTATTCCATCTAAACACTCAGATATTCTATCTAAACAGCACAGCTTTTCATCATTCTACCTCTCAAGTGCTGGCAACCATATAATAGGTCCCATCCTATTTTTTTCTAACATCTCTCTCTAATTCCAAACATTGTTGGCATGATGCCTACCTATTTATTTTTGTGTGCTCTTTATTATATCTGTAAACATGTTTTGTTTTCTCTCCTCCACCCCATCTAAATCCTGTCTTCTATCTCTTGTCTCATCACTCAAGACTAATCAATTTAACATTAATCAGAAACTCTATTTTTTCTGAGTGGGGAGGAGGTATGTGGGTCACACCAGGCAGTCTGTAAGGGCTGCTTTCAGGTCTGTGCATGGGGAACTATGTGGTGGTGACAAGAATCAAGTCAAGATTGACCCTATTTATGATGAACATCTTAACCCCTATATTTGCTCTTTGGTCCTAATGATAAACTGTTAAGTTCTCTGGACCCCTTAAAGTATCTTTTGAATTGGAAAACAGGATTGGTTGTTTACTGGCATATGCAATAAATATTTATCCATTTGAACTCAACCATAAGACATCTTAGTCATTAAATACAAGTATGCATTTGTGGGGCTGGAGTTATAGCACAGCAGTAGGGCATTTGCCTTGCATGCGGCTAACCTGGGACGGACCCAGTTTTGATTTCCAGCATTCCATATGGTACTCTGAGCCTGTCAGGGGCAACTTCTGAGTGCAGAGCCAGAAGTAACCTATGAGTACCGCCAAGTGTGGCCAAAAAAAACAAAACAAAACAAAAAAGAACAAGTATGCATTTGTGCCACATGTAGTGAATCTGCTAGGTCAGTCTTATGATATATTTCTGATTAAATCAGTGCTTCCTCCACCCCTTATTCTATCAGATCAGCATTACAGTCATTTGAACATTTAGAGGATAGATGCTGTGCACATCTCAGTGTTCTATCACCATCATGGGGACAATCAGGAATGCGGGACATAGACAGTGATCTATTCAGCAGATCTCAGGCAAAGAAAGAGGTGGTAGAGTCTAGACTTCTGGAGCTCCAGTTTAGTTTTCTCTTAGTAGGAATATCACCTTTAAAAGTTCATCTTCAGGTCCAGAGAGATAGGACATGAAGTAAAGCATTTCCTTGCATGTAGCCCACTCTGTTTGATCCCCAGCACCCAGCCAGGCATGATTCCTGAGCACAGAACCAGGAGCAAACTCTCAGCACCACTGAATGTGGCCCAAACTAACAAACATAAAAGTTTATCTTTTTTTATGAGCTTCTCCAGAAAATCAAGTCAAAACCCAGCTTCCTGGTATTCATGGAGAAAATGAATGAAGCAGCAAGCTTTCCAGTTCCTTGTTTTGGGACAATTACTGGGAAGACTAAAATGACAGATTTCAGGAGAGAAATTGCCTATATTTAGGGTTTTGTTGCCTCTTAAGGGGCCTCTTTAGGAATGTCCAGCACTCTCTCTGGTTACCAGAGGCTGGAGTATACTAGCCATGAGCTGGTAGCATCTTGTTTCCACTTATTTACTCCAGTTCAACTTTGGTAGCTGAAGGTAGAACCAGAACTTCTCTCTACCAGGATAAGGGATCTTGGGCACAGCCAGGAGCAGGAGCAGATGCTATTACCTCCATATTCATTCATGTTGGGGGTCTTAGCTCTTTGATAACAAAAAAAATGTGTGAAAGCAGGTTTAGTATTTGACTATGACCCATGGCTTCAGTTTCCATCCAACCAGCTAGAGATCTGTCATAGATGAGTTTCTCCCATCATTCATTTTCTTCTATATAGCTCAGGGACAGGAAGAACAGCTACCTTATAGGCTGGTGCACTACAAATCAGGTTTTACAAAACCTGTATAAAAGTATGCTTGGTCCAGAGAGATAGTTAAGACAGGTGAGGTGCTTGCCTTGCATGTAGCTGATCCAGGTTTGATCCCATATGGTCCCCTGAGCATCACCTGGAGCATCCTGAGCACAGAGCCAGAGGTATTCCCTGAGCATCTCTGGATGTGGCCCAAAAACAAACAAAGGAGTTCTGGCTGTTGTTCAGTGCTCAATAAACTTGAGCTCTTATTATGCATTTTCCTAATTATAAGAGTGCCTTTCAAGTGATACTATTCTATATATGGGTTCAGAGTGAGTCACTAACTAGAATTTCCAGAAACATAATCTTCATCAGTTCAGAGTTTATATCCTTTAAACCTGTCTATGCAGAGTCAAACTGTACTGTCAGCATTCCTGGCTGCATCTGTGCTCTGCCTTTTCTAGCCACTTGTATTGATTCCTGGAGCCTTCTACTGGTTCACATTCCCTGGCAATCACTTCTGCCAATGAGCTAGTTGGTCTGAGTAGCACAGCACCCTCCTCTGGCTGTGTTCTTTATTTGGAGGTGTCACCACTCATGGCCTAATTGCTTCTGTGGTCCTGGTGTTCTTTGCCATTCTATCCCCTAGATCTTCTCATTCACTCATTCACCCATGACTACATTTTGTGCAGCATCTATCATATAACTTTGCATCTGCTCCTCTCTCCTCTTTCTCTCTCTCCTCTCTCTCTCTCCTCTGTTTCCTCTCTCTCTTTCTCTCTCTCTCTCACCATCCCCTCTCCATTCTGGAGACTGACCTTCATTCAGTCTAGTCTCAGTTGAGCAGCTCTAACAAGATCCACAGACTAAATGGCTTAAACCACAGCCATGTGTTTTGTCTAGTTTCAAGGCTGGGAGTTTAAGATCTGTGGGCAGATTATATCAGTGGACAGTCCTCCGTTGCTCTGTGCTGGCTGCCTCCTTGCCATGTCCTCATACGGCTCAGATAGACTCTCCACTCTCGTCCTAGGGCTTACAGTCCCCTCAGAATACAGACTTCTCCTCCAAAGGGTGTTACTGAAGGCCTTCCTCCAAATATGAGGGAAGCGGGAGAGCCTTGATATGTGAACTTGAGGCCAAAAAACAATATCTGCTCATCGCAGGGTCTGAGACTTTGACCCCTGATTTTATTTCTAGTCTTTGCTTTTCTTCTTTTACTTCTCTCTTTTGTGAGTAATGGGCCAGAGCATAGCATATTTTATAGGGGGGTGTAATGTAAAGCAAAGGTACTAGCAGATGCTAATGGATGGTAAGGTAAATTCTTGCTATCAAAGAATTCAAGGCTTGTCAGAGAAAATAAAACGCTGTGACGCATGGGGTACGGTGCTTGCCTTGCACAATGGCACAACATAGACCTGGGTTTGAGCCTTGGCATCCCACGTGGTCCCCTAGGAACCGCCAGGAGTGCAGAGCCAGGAGTAACCCCTGAGCACTATGGGTGTGCCCCCAAAACAAACAGCAAACATTGTTACACATTTGTTCATACAGAAGTGTGGATAGGATGGCCAGGAAATCTGATTTTACCCAAAAAGGCAGGTGTGGGCAGGAATCCAGCTGTGTCCTACTATATGTATGCCAGCTGCTGGGCTCAGGAAAAAGAGAGGATGGTTTGTGCTCCAGGCTGGAGTTGTGTGCACAAAGACACTAGCTAATAAAGCCTTTTCAAATTCACTCCACTTGGCTATTCCATCGTGCTAAAATCATTTCAAATTGAGTCCTCATGACAGCTCATTAATACTTCAACAAGAATTGAAAACAAACAAAAAACTAAGGGCTTTCTCTTATGTAAGTGCAACATTAGCCATGGAACAATTAAAGAGAACTGTCTAATCTCCTCACTTCCCAGCTGGGCTTTGCGGTTTTTCTGCTCCCTTCAATGGAAGTTCTCCACCAACTCTGCTATGTGGGGTCTGTGAAGCTGCCTGCTACACATATCAGAGCCCAACTGTCCTGAACCAATGGGAGGTGGTGCCCATGGCGGCAGAGACCAATGGGAGCACAGAAAGAATTGAGGCCTGGGGACTGGGGCTTCATACTTTTGTCTTTTCTGTTGTGGGAGCCACTCCCAACAGTACTCAAAAGCCAAAGTCATTCCCAGAAGAACTTGAATCACTGGGGTTGCCTGGCACATATTTTACCACTTCAATCAGGCCCCTGACCCTGGGGCCCTCTTTCTCTACCTCCCTGCAAATTGCTGATGGCTGCTTACCTCAAGCATTCCTGTGAAGCAAAGGTACCCAGACTCGCTGTGAACATAGTCCTATAACTATCCCATGGCAGTGCCCCCAGGTTTGAGAGTATTGCCATGGGCTCCCTTCTGGTCCTGGATCCCCAGCTCAGCTCCCCAGGTTGGTGACTTTATCGCTGACGTCCCTTCTACCATCTCTCCATTACTCTTCTTGATTATACCCTTTTTTAGTTTGTCGGCTATATCCTGAAAGGATTCTTCTGACATTTTAATGATCCATATCAGAAATATTCTCCCCAAAATCTTTTTGATGTTTTTGTTTGTTTGGTTGTCTGACTGTTTTGGAGGTCATGCTTGGTAGTGCTCAGGGTTTATTCCTAGCTCTGTGCCCAGGGATCACTCTTGAAGGTACTTAGGGGACCATATGTGGGGAATTTTAATCCAAGTTGGGGTGCAAGGCATCCAACCAGCAGTATTATCTCATATATTTTAAATATATGTTTATTTTATGTTATATTTATCTTTATGTTTTATGTTTATATATCTATATATTCTTAACTCAATACTTAATCAAATGACCTGCATTGGATTTGGTTCAACTTCTTGATCGTTTTATTCCTGTTGGCCACACCCAACAGGTTCTGTGCTCAGGGGTCAGCCTTATTGGTGCCCAGGGGACTATGCAGTGCTGGAACTTGAACCCCAAGTCCCACATACAAAGCGTGGGCTCCAGCCTTTTGAGTCTTTAGTTTTTTACCATTCTTAACATTATTTTTTATTTTATATATTTATTTTTATTTATTTGGAAAAAAAAAAAGAGATTTGATCTCATACAGAAGTCCACATCTGGGACCAGAAAGATAGATAGTGCCTTGCACAGTCGACCCCAGTTAAATCTCTGACACCAAATATGGTCCTTGAGCCTTGCCAAGAGTGATCCCTAAGCACAGGGCTAGATATAAACCCAGAGAAACCTGGGTGTAGCCTGAAAACAAAACAAAAAACAAATTCTACATGAGTTTGCCTCATATTTACCTCCTAGGGTCCCTTCATTTAGTCTTCTGTTCTTGGTGTTTTCTTTTATTTTAATCTAATCAAGCCTTCCATCCAACTTCCATTTTAAACATTAATAGTTAGAATACAGATGATCACATAGAATTTATGAGGGATTATCTCTAAAAATATAAACCATCACTGCGAGTGAGAAAACTGGATTGTGAGATTAGCTTTCTTGATATATAAAGTGGTAATACCTATATTTCTCCATTTGCTCTTAGTGAGTGCCGTGTGACAATCTACTTCTTTTTCAGTCTTTCTGTTAATAGTTTCATTAGTCGTAATTGTTTCTTGTCTGGATCAGTCAATTCTTATACTTTGAAAACATTTTCTATTTGGGTAGAAGAGAAAGTTTTGGGCTCATCTGGTAGTAGTTGGGAGCTACTTCTGACTCCAGGTTCAGGAGAGATCACAGCAGTGCTCAAGGGACCATATGTGGTGCTGGAGATTGAACCAGTGTTAGCAAGTGCCTTGTCCCTTATAATGTCTCTTTTGTCTCTCAGGTGCAATTCTTCCTATCCCTATCCTTACTACTACATTTATCAGACAGTTATTGCTGCTGAGATGTCCTGGCCAGACATGGTTACATGGACAGTTCTAGCTCTGAGAACACAGACCCCCAGATAGCAGAAATCATAGGGAAAAAAGAACATTATCAAGAGCTGGCAATTATTCCAAAATTAGCTTATGGTCTCCTAGGAGCATTCAAAGTGCATTCAAGGAGGCTATTATCTCCTGTCTGTGTTAGCTATTAGTTTCACAAATCTTTTTTATCACAAGATTTTGAAGCTTTGCGATATTGTTGTATGCTTTGCCTACACATGGATTGAAATAAGTCACCCTGCTCCCCTAAGTGCTTTTGTCTAAAATAATGGATTTCTGAAAGCAGGGAGGTGTGACTTTTAGGCTAGGTTAAAATTTTCATAAGTACTCACTGGAATTGGGCCTGGAGTTACCTGAATGCCTTTAGATGCCTTTTTCCTATGCTGTGTGTGTCCAGGTATCTGTGACTTCCTGTGAGAAATTCTCTTTTGTCACTTTTGTTTGCAAGATCTCTTTGCAATTCTGAACTTCTCTCTGCAGCCAGCACCTCTTCACAGCTGTTTCTTGGTGACAATTTCTCCAATTGGGAGAGAATCAGTCTGGGTTGTATGGGAAGTTTCAAGGCCCTCATCAAATAATAAAGTCCTTCTCTAATAAGACAAACAACAATTAGCTATAATTTCTAACATCCCTCTGGCCTTGCAAAGAAAGTCTCCTTCAATAATTAGCAAAATAGAATAATTGAACAATAAATGCCAACTTGGCATCCAAACTACAGAATTTGCAGAAAGGACTAGAGCATTGTGCTGTGGACAGTCTGGTTTTAGGGTTTTCAGGGACTGATTCTTTGCTTTGCCGTTGTGGGTTCAGTGGTAGCAGGTTCCTGCCTTGCAGTGCCTGGTTCCCTGACCAAGTTTTCTTAGTGCACGACAAACTACTGACCCATGCCATGTGGTAGTGATCTACAGCTGCTTCTGCTGAGGGTCTCCAGGCTACCTCAACAAGGCTGGCAGCTTGGGGAAGGAGCCATTCCCAGACTTCTTCAGGGTGTGGGCCACTTCAATTCCTCTGTGCAGAGAGATCTTGAGCTTCAACCCATTTTGTTTTGTTTTCTTTGCTGAAAGTGGCTGATTAGACCTTGGTAATCACTAGCTAGGAGCTGCTCACCAAGACTAGCACAATCTGAGCTCCAGGTTGAGGTGAAGGCAGCCACTAGCTCTCATAGCCTGCAGAGAGTTCTTCCCCTCTGCTCTGCTGGCCTCCCTTACCTCCTGCCCTCGACTTCCTTCCCTTCCCCTCACCTGCCCTCTTTCTCCTCTCATCTCCCTCCTTTCCTTCCCTTTCCTTTCTCCTCACACTCAGTTTTTTCCTCTTTTTTAAAAATTTGTTTTATCTTACCATTTTTATCACCTTTTCTCAATTAATTGTTTTACTTTAGGCACCAAGATTTAAAGACTATTAAGAATAGGCTTTCATGAACACAATGTTCCAACACATCCCCTCCACCTCCCTCACCACTTGCTTCCCTCACCACTGACTCAGGTCCTAAGACACTGTCCCCTCACTGTCCCCTGCCATTCTCAGGCTGTTTTGGGGGGCATCTATTATTTCCTTTCTACTCTTCTTTCTATCTCACATATGAGGGAGATTATTTTGTATCTGTCCCTCTCCCTCTAACTAACCTCAGGCAATCTACCGATCCATCTACAAAGTGGAAAATTACATGATTGTGTCTTTTCTCGTACCCAGATGGTATTCCATTGTGCATATGTTCTTGTTTCCTTAGTTTTCTGTTCCTGAACATGAGTTATTTCCAGATATAGGCTACGGTGTACAATGCTGCATTGAACACAAGACTGCAGATGCCTTTATAGAGAGGCTACCCCCAGGGAGTTCAATCTTCCCTACAGTTTGAGTTCAATTGCAGTTTGGGGCCAATATGGTATGTTTCCTACAGTCCTGCAAACTGTGGGTGCCCCTTCCTTTGTTGACTCTTCCCTTTGCTGTTGCTGCAATGATAGAGGTTTGAACACACTTGAAGACAGTGCACACACACTTACTGCTGTGCTCACTGGCAGTCACACACTTTAGTAGTCAGCCATGCTCCCATACACTTGGTGTGGTGACAAGTGCTGCTAGGATTGCACTTGGCATGAAGAGTGTGTGCTGAGAATAGAACTTGAAGCCTTGTGTTTGCAAGACAGATGCTCTATCACTAAGCAACATCCCAGAACACCAGGTTTGCACATTTCTTGGCAGAGAGTTTACTTCCCAGTGGTACTAGTGGCTACCAGGCAGTGCTAGGGAGGCTGTGTAGTGCCAGTCCTGAATTTGGGGCCCAGAGCTTGCCAGTTGTATATGCCAACTTTCTGAGCTGTCTACCAGGTTCTGGATTTTTTTTTTAATTTTTATACTTTAGAGGAGCCCCTTTTTCCCCTTCAGTTTTTGGGCCAAACCCCACATAGTTTTGTGAACCATATGGAGCTCCAGGAATTGAATCTGGGTTGGCTGTGTATAAGACAAGCACTCTGTCCAATGAACTATTTCTCTAATCCATAACACTTTTGATGACTATTAAATGTAGTTGAAGATACATAATACCTTTGTACATACATAATATCTTCAACTTACATGTACACTGAAGACACATAATGAATTTATTATTATTTTACTTAGCCAACAAAAACTAAACTACATATTATCTGGCCCAATATAGAGAAAAAAAATCAATGGATCTCTGAATTCCATGCAGAAAATCTTTGTTGCCTGCTCAGTTCTGGCAGATCAAAAGACCTGAGGTAAGAGAAGTTCTGATACTTGGACAAGGAAGAAGGCTTGAGTAGAAAAAAACTAATCTCTAGATCATAATAGGCAGACCTGAATAAGTGGGACTGACATTTTAACTCTCTGTTGGAACCAAAACTAAAAATTTAAATCTTTGCTAATTTGTTGCAAAAAAAAAAAAAGGTTCTTGTTTCAATTTGCATACCATTTGGTTGTTAATATAGTCAGAGTTGGATTTTTCATATGATAATATGAAGAACTGCAAATAAGTACCTACCACAAATAAAATGAACAGATTTCTGAACCAATGACAAAAAGCCAAATAGTTTCCTATCCATCCATAAAGCTATGGTAAAAACAAAAAAACAACAAAAAAAAAAAAAAAAAAAACATATAGGACTATCTCAAACCCATACCACATTCATTTTAAAAAATGTGTTATTGTAAATAAAAACATTTTAAAGCACATAATTTCTGAGTCGAAAATGTAAGAGTTGGACATTTTGAAATACAGAGAATAGGGCCCGGAGAGATAGCACAGCGGTGTTTGCCGTGCAAGCAGCTGATCCAGGACCAAAGGTGGTTGGTTCAAATCCCGGTGTCCCATATGGTCCCCCGTGCCTGCCAGGAGCTATTTCTGAGCAGACAGCTAGGAATAACCCCTGAGCACTGCCGGGTGTGACCAAAACAAAACAAAACAAAACAAAACAAAAAAACAAGCAAAAAAAGAAATACTGAGAATAAGGGGGCCAGAAAATGCTTCAGTGACCAACACAAATGTTCTGTGAGCATAAGGTCACAAATTCAATACTTTGTTCCAACACACACAAAGAGCACTATCCTGGTAGTTCATTTGGATCTTGCAGTTCTGCTGTCTGAGCATTTGAAGTAGTGATGGGGGCTTTATAATGCAGAAATCTAGCTTCTAAGGACGGACCTATCTCAGCATCACTAAATCTAGTTCTCAATGATATGCTTAAAGATAAAATGCAAAAAGATTAGCATCAACCACTATGAATCTAAAGGCCATCATGCTATGTGAAAGAAAATGCATGGAAAAAGAGAAATAAATTTTATTTCATTAACACCTGGAAAATAAAGAAACAAGACCAATGAACAACAACAACAACAAAGCAAAATGAAAAAACCTCTTAGATTGTAATGAAAAATAGTGGTTCCTAGAAGAAACTTGAGAAATATGGGTCTGAATCTGGCAAAGGACAGTTGTGTGGCAAAATAGGGAACTAAATTTTTGGTGGTATGTATAGCACAGAGTATAATATGTAAATTTTAAATACTACACTCATATGTAATGTTATAAATGTTATAAAACATGTTACTTCAATAAATAAAAAGCACTTTTAAAAATACACAGTGCGGGGCCGAAGAGATAGTACAGTGATGTTTGCCTTGCAAGCAGCTGGCCCAGGACCTAAAGTTCGAATTCCGGAGTCCCATATGGTCCCCCACTCCACCCCACCCCCATGCCTGCCAGGAGCTATTTCTGAGCAGATAGCTAGGAGTAACCCCTGGGCACAGCAGGGTGTGGCCCAAAAACCAAAAAAATAATAAATAAATAAAAATAAAAATACACAATGCAGGGGCCGGCAAGGTGGCGCTAGAGGTAAGGTGTCTGCCTTGCAAGCGCTAGCCAAGGAAAGATCGCAACCATGGTTCAATCCCCTGGTGTCCCATATGGTCCCCAAGCCAGGGCAATTTCTGAGCGCTTAGCCAGGAGTAACCCCTGAGCATTAAACGGGTGTGGCCTGAAAAACCAAAAAAAAAAAAAAAAAATACACAATGCAATAAAAACTACTTGTAAAGCATTTCTACCAAAAATGAATCTTATCCTAAATTTAATGTTAAGATCTAAAGACAGGGTTGAAGAGACAATAAAGTAGGTACAGTGCGTGCTCACTTCGGCAGCACATATACTAAAATTAGAACAATACAGAGAAGATTAGCATGGCCCCTGCGCAAGGCTGACATGCAAATTCGTGAAGCATTCCATATTTTTTCTGGATGTTCTATAAGGATCTTTAATAAAAATCATTTTCAAAGACAAAAAAAAAAGTAGGTACGGTGCTTGCTTTGCACACAACAGACCCAGTGTGGTCCCTGAGTCTTCGAGGACTGGATACAGAGCCAAGAGTAAATTCCGAGCACAGCCAGGTGTGCTAAAATAAAATAAAAGGGTTAAAGACAGTAAAGGAGCAGTAGCTTTGCATGTGTGAGGCCCCAGGTCCTATCTTTGACACCATACAAAAATAGAATTAAAATTTAAATCAAGGTCTTGAGTTAACAGTTAATAAACATGAAGGATAAAGAAACTACTTAAATTTTATGAATAAGTAATCAGCAAAATTATACAAGAGGGCTCCATAACATAAAGAACTAGTTTTCACAAGTGAATTGTATTAAAAAGGGCTGTAAGAGTGTAAATCAGGGCCAGAACAATAGCACAGTGAGTAGGGAATTTGCTTTGCATGCAACCAACCAACCAGGGTTCAATCTCTGGCATTCCTATATGGACCTCTTGAACATCACCAGATTAATTCCTGATTGCAGAGCCAGGAGTAATCTCTGAGCACTGCTGAGTATGGCCCAAAAAAGAGTATAAATCAAAAATAGAGTTAATATAATGGCCAAATGTAATATATTGATCTTGATTAGATTCTCATTTGGTCCAACAAGCACTGCCAGAAATGTTTCCTGAGTATAAAGCCAGGAAAAATCCCCGATTACTGTTGGAGATGGCCCCAACAAAAAAATTGTTTTGTCGGGGCCATCTCCAACAGTTTATATATATATAACAAAATATATACATATATATATATATATATATATATATATATATATATATATATATATATATATATATATATAACAAAGGCCTGAGGAAGAGTAAGGCAGGTAAATAAGGCACATATTTACCTTGCATGCAGCAGAAGTAAGCCCTGAGCACAGCTGGACATGACCCACCTCCCCACATAAAATGATCCAGCATCAAGCCTGTTTTCCCCCAACCTCATTATTTCCGATTCCCACTAATCATTTTTTGCCACTGACCATGTGTGGAGTTTTGTTTTTTTTGGTTTTTTTTTTGGTGGTTTTTGTTTGTTTGTTTGTTTTTTGGTTTTTTGTTTTTGGGCCACACCCGGCGGTGCTCAGGGGTTACTCCTGGCTGTCTGCTCAGAAATAGCTCCTGGCAGGCACGGGGGACCATATGGGACATCGGGATTTGAACCAACCACCTTTGGTCCTGGATCGGCTGCTTGCAAGGCAAAAACCGCTGTTCTATCTCTCCGGGCCCAGTTTTTTTTTTTTTTTTTTTTTTAATGAATGCATTAAGGCAAACAACCATAGCAGAGTTGAAATGTAGGCTAGAGACTAGAAGTATGATGCTGAACATACCTCTAATGTCTCTGGACTGATGTTTATTTCTCAGATGGAAATACCACCTTGTTGAAAGAACTCTTAAATTGTGCAGGTAAAGCTCCTCCCAAGCCATCAAGCATCTGGGAGGCACTGACTAAATAGTAGCAATTACTCTATCAGGACAGGCTTTGATTGTCTACATACTGTCCCTGAGCCAGGCAGCTCCAAAGAAACCAGGCCAACCAGACAGCAAAGATTCTGACAGGAACACTCATGTTTGAGCCCAGTCTCTTCATCAGTTCTGCCAAACCACATATGCACAAGCAATCTTCATTGTTCTCCTCTCTCATCTGCACATGAGGCACAATATGGAGCCTTCCCATGAACCATTTACCTGAGTGACAGAGACAAACTGAACTAAGTTAAGAAAACCCTAAATTACTATTCCTGACAATGGACACTTGGGTTAGTATTTTCATGTATAATTACTTTCAACTCAACTTACAAAAGTATTCCTGGGAGCTCACCAGGGGCTCTTCAGGCATCTGTTGCCTGTGAGAAACCAAGAACTGGAAAGTCTCCTCAGACACAGTCCAACTTTGAGTCCAGTGGGCAGGCCTTCCATTTCCATCCCACCACCCTCATGCTCTTATGAAAATTCTTCATTGAACAGAGCTCCAATGGGAATCTTTCCTAGAACAAATTCTTTTGTCAGGTAATATATGAACAAAAAGAACCATAGTCTCTAGCTACTATGGTTGACCCATGAGTTTTGTTGGTCTTAAAGGGAATTTGAAAACATGGAAACATGATGCTATACTAGAAGTTCAGGCTCTTTCCTCATGGCAACTCTGATTCTTAAAAGCAAGCTTCTGGGAACCAGACTCCAAGATCTGTTCTCTGTGTGTTTGCCCTGGTTTCCTCTGAGCCACTCTCAACACAGGACTTCCCTTCCAGAGAAATTACTTGCTCCACTGAGGGTCCTTTACAGAATGATGGTCTAGTCTGAGAAGAAAAGAGGGAAAATAGATGTGAGTGAAGAGAATAGGAGAAAAGAAAGGAAGCAGATTACTAAGAAATATCAAAGAAAATGTTTGTGCCTGGAAGTGTCACATTGACTTTATCATCATATTCCCTAATTTAAAAATACACAGAAAATAATTACAAATGCATAGGCAAATGAAGGAAAGGGTTTTTTTGTTTTGGTTTTGGTTTTGGTTCACACCCAGCATCTCTCAGGGGTTACTCCTGGCTCTACACTCAGAAATCACTCCTAGCAGGCTCGGGGTGGCCATATGGGATACCGTCCTACTGCATACAAGGCAAATAGCCTATCTCCATGCTATCTCTCCAGCCCCGAAAGAGCTTTTTTTTTTAAAGCACAGACCTTCAATATCATAGTCCTATATATATATAGATAAAACATATAGACTGCTAACCATAGTTCTTAATACTGGATATCACTGAAAGTTGACAACAGATAGAATTACAGGATGATATGAGGAAAGAGTTCATAGGTATGTTGTAGAGGTTTTGTCTACTGTTTTCCATAAAAATGCCTAAATTGTCGAGATAAAAATTTGGGGGATTTTTAATTTTGGACCATACCTGTTAGCCTTAGGGATCATTCCTGGTTTTAGACTCAGAAATTACCCCTGGCGGTGCATAGGGAATCATATAAATGCTTGAGATGGAAACTGGGCCAATCCAAGCCAAGCAAATACTCGACCACTATACTATCACTTTGGTTTCTATAGGTGAAAAAAAATTTTTTTTTGGTTTTTGGGCCACACCCAGTGTGCTCAGGGGTTACTCCTGGCTCTACTCAGAAATCACTTCTGGAAGGCTTGTGGGACCATATGGGATGCTAGTAATTGAACCCAGGTCTGGCCTGGATCAGCCACGTGCAAAGCAAATGCCCTATCGCTGTGCTATCTCTCCAACCCTGTAGGTGAAATTTTTAACCAAGATTTAACCTTTTATTAATCTACCTCACTGTGGGTATCCCCTCTCCCAACTTCTAATTTATCCCATCTGAATGATCAGAACTGCCCACATCTGGAATGGCGAGTAGAGGAGGCTGACTTTGGGGGAGAGGGATTGAGAAGGAGAGTTAGAGAAGTGAGGCAGAAGCGAAATTGAGCAGAAGCGAGAATCAACAGCAAGATTCAACAGAGAGATTCAGCATCAGATTCAGTACTAGCAATTCAGCATCGGATTCAGCATCAGCAATTGAGCATCATCAAAGAAGCAGCAGTAGTAGCTTCAGCTAAGGAAGTTTAGTCAGCCAGGAAGCCTGGAAAAAGCAGCTGAGGGGGAGACAGAGGCTGAGAGAGCCAGAAGGAGTAGAGAAGTAGCTGCTAGGAAAAAGGCTTAGTATAGAGGCCATGTGAGGAGTTGTACATGGCAGATAGGACTGTGAAATAGGAACTTCATTTGACTGCTTTGTGAGTTTCTCCACCATTACCCTACAGCTTTCAAATTTGGGGGCATAAGGGGTAACAGGAGCCAGGTCGAGCCAAGAAAGGCCTCACTATCCCCCTACCAACAGTAGGACTATTTAATTAATATATTATAACAGCACCTCACTCTCTTCTTGTTTTCTATATGCAGTGGATCAAGACTCTAAATGTTAATAAATGCAGAGATCTTTAGTGTCTTTTGTGTTGTCCAGGTCAACGTAACTGTTGCCTACACAATTTACTTTCCAGACAGTGTAACATCTACATGGAATGTACCAGCAGAACACACAGATCTCCAATTGTTTCTTATAAAGTGCTTCCAGACTTGTATCCTCACAGAGAGAGTGTATTGCTTGCAAGGAGTCTGAGAACAAGCTCTTACATGTTCTAGAAACAAAGGCATGATATCATAGGAGCAGCCTGTTGTCCAAAAACGGAGAAGGAAAACAGATGTCCAGTTGATTGGACAAAGTCATTCTAAGTAGGCATAGAATGTGAAATGTGTAGTAACTTGAGGGCAGAAGATGATTGTGAAATGGAAATAATGAATTATGATTACTGTGTATGTATAAGCTCTGGAGCAGAAGTACAACTCCAAACATTACCATTTGACCCTTTAAAATTTTATTCCTTTTAACCATTATTTTCTGCATGATTATAAAGGAAATTCATAAAATTCACACAGGAACTAGGAAAATAGATGAAAAACAAGGGAAAATTGAACTCATTTGGGGCAGCTTTGGGCCACACCCAGATGTCCATAGGGGTCAATCCTGGTGGTATTTCTGGGTATCAAACAAATGTGGGGTCAGCTGCTTGCATGGCAAATACCTTAATCCCTATATTATCTCTTAGCATAGACAGGTATTTTTTTTTTCTGGATAGAAATGGGCTCTGACAACAAAATCGATACCCAATCTACAACAAGCTAGACACAGAGGGGACCACCTATACTAGCAGCTTGGGGGTGGGGAGGCAGGGCAAAGGAAGGAAATATGTGACGTATGCTGGTAACAGGGGTGGAGGGCCGACAACATTGATGGTGGGAATGTCCCTGATTCAGTGTCACTATGTATCTAAAATATTACTGTGAAAGATTTGTAATCTACTTTGGTCAAAATAAAAATTATTAAGAAAAAATAAGAAATAGGCTCCTTGACCACCTTTTGAATAGTTTAAAGTTACTTTCACAAAAACTTGAATAGATTTTCTACCAACTTACTAGACCTTTCTTTAAAAAGCCTAAGGGTAGTTGAGTAAGATGATGATTAAGAAATTTGGACAACCCTCAGCCTGCCAGGGGTGACTTCTGAGCAAAGAGCCAGGAGTAACCCCTGAGCACTGCCAGGTGTGACACAAAAATCAAAAAAGAGAAAGAAAGAAAAATAAAGAGAAAGAAAGAAAGAAAGAAAGAAAGAAAGAAAGAAAGAAAGAAAGAAAGAAAGAAAGAAAGAAAGAAAGAAAGAAAGAAAGAAAGAAAGAAAGAAAGAGAGAGAGAGAGAGAGAGAGAGAAAGAAAGAAAGAAAGAAAGAAAGAAAGAAAAGAAAGAAAGAAAAGAAACAAAGAAACAAAGAAAGAAAGAAAGAAAGAAAGAAAGAAAGAAAGAAAGAAAGAAAGAAAGAAAGAAAGAAAGAAAGAAAGAGAGAAAGAGAGAAAGAAAGAGAGAAAGAGAGAAAGAAAGAGAGAAAGAGAGAAAGAAAGAGAGAAAGAGAGAAAGAAAGAGAGAAAGAGAGAAAGAAAGAGAGAAAGAGAGAAAGAAAGAGAGAAAGAAAAAAGAGAGAAAGAAAAAAGAGAAAGAAAGAAAGAAAGAAAGAAAGAAAGAAAGAAAGAAAGAAAGAAAGAAAGAAAGAGAAAGAAAGAAAGAAAGAAAGAAAGAAAGAAAGAAAGAAAGAAAGAAAGAAAGAAAGAAAGAAAGAAAGAAAGAAAGAAATTTGGACAAATTCCAAGAATATTAATATTCCTAAAATTAAGCCTAGCTCAACTTATACATATTATGAAAAGCTCACCTAGTGTTATTTCTAAAATACAAGAAAATGCTTAAATTGATTTTTTCTAGATTCTCCAAAATAAAAGGAAAGTGTGAAAAACCTCTATTAGGAATACTGTCAAATTTAAATTATTATTCTATTGAAAAGATTAGACTAGAGGAAAAAAAGTGCCTTCTTTGTTCTTCCATACATGAAGGATTTGATCTGATAATACAGAGTTTTCAACTATCAATCAAAGAAAATTTAAAAATTCTTGTTTGTGAGATTTTATTGCAGGTAAATACAAAGAATGTACTTAAGGTGTGTGTTCATTATCCATTGCTGTATTAAGCACATGCTAAAAATTTAAGAATTTAAGACAATGTTTATTATCTCCAATATTTTCTTGGGTTAGGCAGCTAAGAGTGGTTTTAGTTGAATGGTTCTAACTCATGAGGTTATAGATCATAAAGTTGTAGGCTGTTGCTATAGTCTTTTTGTTTATTTGTATTTGTTTGGGCCACTTTAAGAAATGCTCAGGGATTACTGCTGGTTCAGCACTTAGGAATTACTTTTGGTGGTGGGGACCATATGGAATGCCAGGGATCTAACCCAGGTCAGCTTCATGCAAGGTAAATGCCCTACCCACTGTACTTTCCTTCTGGCCCCTGAGGAGGGAGGGAGGAGGAGGGCCAGGCTATTTTGAAGGCTTGATAGATGCTGAGAATCTATACCCAAGCTACAACTACTCATGTAGTTGTTTAAGGGCTTCAGTTCTCATAAATTGGGATTTTCCACTACATTATCTATTACACAGTGGCTGGATTCCTACTGTGAAGAGAGAGGGAGAAGGGAGGAGGGAAAGAAAATGAAGAGAAGGGAAAAGAGTAGAACAGAAGAGAGGAGAAAAGAGGAAAGGAGAGAAGGGGGAAGAAGATAGGAAAGGACAAAAAAGGAAAGGAGAGAAGAGGGATACAGAAGAGAGAGAAGAAAAGGGGAGGGAGAAAGGGGAGGAAAGAAGGGCTCTCTATAATCTAAAGTTGGAGCAGCATACCATATCTTCTGCCATATTCTACTGGTCATAGAGATGAACCCCAGTAGGACATGGGCAGGGAATTTATCAGGCTGTGAATACCAGGAGGAGACTACCTTGTAGACTGGGTTGTCTCATCACAGGCTCTGGTCCCAATGATTCAACCCCCTCAACACACACTCTCTCTCTCTCTCTCTCTCTCTCTCTCTCTCTCTCTCTCTCTCTCTCTCTCTCTCTCTCTCTCTCTCTCTCTCTCTTTCTCTCTCTCTCTCTCTTTCTCTCTCACCCATTCACCCATTCATTCCATCCCAATAACTCTATTATGATCCCACTAAAACTCAAAATTCAGTTCATGGCACATAAATCAACTCCAAGTTCCACAGTGATCCTCAGGGTAAAAGTTCCTTGGGCACATTCCCTTAATCCAGCTCCTCTTATCTGGTTTGTGACTTAGTTAAATAGCCTTTGTCAAGTGAGGAAACATGATAAATACCACAAGTTTTACTACTCCAAAGGGGAGTGGCATGTAGGAGTTTCCATAGCTTCTGAATCCAGCTAACTAGGTAAATGCTGGAAGTACCTCGGGACTCCACTCTTCCCAAATTTCTCAAGCAGGAGTTCTTTCGCAGCCCTGAGTCATCCTCCCTTTCCCATCAAAGTTAGGACATGTGCAAGGGTGAATTGTGTTTCAAGCATGCAGAAGAATGGGGATGGGATATTCAGAACTTTTTAAATTTTATATTGTTTCTGACTCTGAGTTCTAGTTGGCAGTGTTTCTGCTAGCAAATATTTTTATTTGCAAATCTCCTATAAGCTTTATAAGATTCATTCCATTAAACAGAAGTCATACCCACAAACATCTGAGATAATCCTGTCTCCATTTCTGTTTCTTCTGGGGGTGGGGCAGGGATGCTCTTAAAACTCTCAGAAGTTCCCAGTGTGTATGTAAGCCACACCCTTTGGACACTTCAGAGGCTTTTTTAAAATGACCAACTGGTCCCTGGCAACTCCACTTTTGATCTTTCTAGGTTCAACTGAAGGTTTTATAGTCACACCCTTCACTCCATCTTTAGATGTGATCCTCTGATGGTGCGTGGGATCCGACCTTTAGTGGTTTGTTTACGTGGAAGTTAGCATCTTTCAACAAATAAGTCCTCATCCTCCCTCTCCTTTAACTCTTCTCTTCTTGCATTATATTAAACAAAAACAGACTACCCTCTTCCCACAAAAAAAAAAAAAAAAACGACCAAAAAAAAAATACACGAAAACCTCAAAACTCAATAATAGAAAGAAGCAGGCAGCACAGATTGGAAATTGCCTTAATTAGATGGCCTAGAACATTAGGTACATTTTCTAATGCAAACAAGAATGTTGCTAAACTTTGTGACACCACAGAATAAGATTCTCTGCATTCCACTTTCCAGTGTTCCACATTCAACTGACAGCCATTCAGGGCTATTTCAGCTTTCACTGTTGCTCTCTCTCAGTTCCAAAGGCACTCCTAAACTTCCCAGAGTGCTTTCTACTAAGTCCACTTTTCATCTTCCTGGCCTTTGATCTCAAGCAGTGATCTCCTTCTTCATTTGCCGAAATTCATTGTGTATCAAGCCAAATAGATTCAGCTTGCCCTTATGTCTATGTTCATACATCTTATAGGCAGGCTAAGATATTTGTTTTTACAGATTATTTACCCCTCCCTGAATCAGGGTGGGAACACTATTCGTGATTTTAACTGCCATCTGAATTCTCATGATAAATTCAATCATTCTGGGGACTTGGGCAGCATCCCCTGTGTCCCTGCCTGCATTGAGCCAGAAAGATCAAGTGCCTGGTCGTCTGAATACCTACATTCTACTCTCATAGATGATTCAAATGAATCTATTTTTGTAATGATATTTATATTTATATATATGTTTATATTTAGATGAATCTATTATATAACCCACATTTGAGTTCCCCCAAAAAGAATCCCATCACTATCTCAAAAAAAAAAAATATCAATTAGTGGTGGGGTGGGGGAAGCTGGGCCACATTCTCAAAGGGTTTTAGAATTTAATCCTGGCTCTTCTCTCAGGGATCAACTCTTGTGATCTCAGGGGACCACACAGGGTACCAGGGGTAGAACACAGGTCAGCTGCCAATACTATAGTATACTGTACTATTGCTCAGGCTTCCAAACATCAATCTTAGATGAAGACTGTCAAACATTTTAGCTCATAAGCCCTCTGAAACAATTTTGTATAGTATAGCAGTATAAAGATATTTGGGATTATTTTTTTTTTCAGACTCTTACCAATATTTATTTTCCTCTCACACCATTTAAAATAGAGCCAATGAATTCTAAATACCTTAGGGATTCACTGCCACACTTTCTTCAGAACTTTATACTGAAAAAGAAACAATTGTATTTGAAAAAAAAAAAAAAGATGGCCCATTGACAATACACTGGTACACTAATAGTTGTATCAAAGACATTAGAAAAATGTCTGGCACAAGAAACAAAATTAATATCTGACATTCTGGCCCTCTGTCCACCCTCTCAATGCCTCCTTAAGAACTGTGTCTGGGAGCTATGCCAGTCTCCCTCACCCTGGGGCTTCCACTGGTCCAGATTCCCTGTAGGAAGAGAAAGAAAGACATTCCCCTCCTCCTACTGATTGTGGATCAACAGACTGACAGCGTTATTCTCCAAAGAAACTAGTTCTCCTGAGTAGCTTCAGGGACTGGCTGTTTCCTTCTAGTCTGAAAGAGCATTTCCTGCCCTCCCAGTAGGCCCAGGAGCTAGGATAATCACTATCCCTCTGGTTTCTCACCTTTGTAAATAAGCCACTTTGCCAGAAGCCAGGCCCACACCAGCATTTTAAATTTAAAGGTAAAAAGCCCCACATTCTGACCTGATGCTTGCTCCAAAGTAGAACGAATGTCAAGAGACAGCTAGAAGGTGCTGCTGGCAATATTCCTATCATCAGTTGCTGCTACCTTTCTAACACCACAATTTTCTCCCAAAGACCAGGCATATATTTCAAAAGAAGGTACATTATCCTTGGAAGAAAGAAGCAGTTGGAAGTTGAAGGCCTCTGTCTAAATAGCTTAGATCTTTTCTATTCTGGCAACTAACTACACATCTGGTTTAGAAAGTGGAGAGGAAATAGAATAATGGTTGTAATGTTATGTCAGGAGAATGGTCGGCACTAGCTCCTAGAAGTGGGTCTCTTGTTGCTAATTTATCATGCTTTCTGATTTCCCACAAATAAAATATCGTTCTATACCTGCCTCCTTTGACTGACTTCCCCAAGCATTGATCCCTATAGTTGCATTCATATAGCAGTGAATTACATGCTTTTATCTCATAGGTCTGAAGCACTCCACTGTGTGTACACTGAAATTTAGTGAAACCTTCACCAATGAGGGTTTTTTTTTTTTTGGGGGGGGGGGAGATACACCTGACGATGCTCAAGGATTACTATTGATTATGTGCTCTGGGGACCATATATGGTGGGAGGGGGACCATATGCAAGTTACTTACCAGCTATACTGTCTCTCTGGCACTCTTTTTTTTTTTTTTTTTTTGGTTTTTGGGTCACACCCGGCAGTGCTCAGGGATTACTTCTGGCTCAATGCTCAGAAATCGCTCCTGGCAGGCTCAGGGGACCATATGGGATGCCGGGATTCGAACCACTGACCTTCTGCATGCAAAGCAAACGGCCCCGGCACTCATTTTTTTAACTCAATAAATTTGAACACACTAACAGAAATATAAAAGATATATGAGAAAAAACAGCTATAATCTTTTCATTTGGGGATAGTCAACGGGATAGGATAAATTAATTCCTATAGAAATGAATGTGGAGCTGACAAGTTTGAGACCTTCAGGTAATCTTCAGGTAATTTGATGCAGAGAGATAGATAGAAAGTTGTCCTACTAAGGAAATGGCCTTGAAACAAACAGACTATAGAGAACAAGGAGGAAATTAATGTGTCTCTGATGCACTCTGGGCCTGATTTCTTTTTTACTTTTGAATTGCCAGCTTTTCCAATAGGCAATGGCATTTTTTTCTCTATATTATCTGTCCTGTAGTAGCTGCAATTTGAATGTTCAAAAGCGAACAAATAAAAATACCTTTAAGAAAGAAAGAAAAATGGGGCTGGAGAGATAGCATGGAGGCGGGGTGTTTTCCTCGTATGCAGAAGGATGGTGGTTCGAATCCTGGCATCCCATATGGTCCCCCGAGGCTGCCAGGAGTGATTTCTGAGCATAGAGCCAGAAGTGACCCCCAAGCACTGCCAGGTGTGACACCCCTCCTCGCCCCCCCCCCAAAAAAAACAAAAGAAAAAAGAAAGAAAATTGTGGACTGCAGTGACCAGGGGTAGTGGACAGCTGAGGGCTAGGGTGCAAGCATGAGTGAGAGCAAGGAGAATTAACATCCTGATCAGCTTTCATCAGGGAAGTGACTTGTGTCAGGTCAGAAACCCCAAAAGAAAGAAGACTGAGGCTACTTCACTTTGTTCTATGACCATGCATTTCATCTAGTCAATGGTCATCAGTGCAAATGTCACAATAGAAAAGCAACACAGAGCCCCACCACACTTAGTGACAAAGAGGGTAGTTCTGAAGATCAAACTAGTATCAACCACCTATATAGTCTCTCAAATAAGGACTTTAGAGAACATATTTTGAGGATGTTCAAAGAACTCAAAGAAACCATGGAATGGAATGAACAACCAATAAGATTCAAGATGACATGAGAGTAGAAATAAGAAAACTTCAAAGAAAAATGACAGAAATGAAAAACTCACTGGAAGAGTAACAGCTGCTGAGGATAGAATCAGTGAGCTGGAAAATGAGCTACATAACACCTCTATACAACAGAAGAAGTTCAAAAAGAGCCTTAAAATAATTGAACAGAAGTTGGAAAAAATACTTAAAATAACAGACAACAGAACTCTGGGATTAAATTCAACAGAAACAGCACAAGAATCACTGGGATTCCAGGGCACCAGGAAGAAAACCCTCATGAAGAATTAATAGTTAAAAAACATCATTTCTGAGAAGTTCCCAAACCTGTAGAGTGCATGTACTCACATCCTGGATGCCCAAAGAATACCAACTAAAAGAGAACTAAACAAAAGTACTCAAGGCACATCCTATTCACAATGATGAAAAGCATAGACAGATAGAATATTGAAAGCAGCAAAAGAAGGAAATAACATACAAGGAAGCTTATTTAAGATTTATAGCCAACTCATCATAAGCAACCCTCCAGGGCCTGAAGGCAGTAGTGGGGTATAGTAAAAAAAAAAAAAAAGTCAATGAAATGAATGTCTCATTTCATTGTTTGAACCCTTAAAAGTTCCAAGAGCAATTGGCATGATGCTTCTTGAATCTATTTCCAATGTAGAATGGCTGTGCCAAAACCCTTGTTTTTCTAACCCAGGGAAGAGACAAACTCAGCAGTTGTGTGATGCTTCAAGTGATTTAACCCCAAGACCTCCCACTTCAATATCTGTGAACTTGCAGCTAGGGTACTCAGTGAGGTCACCCCATGCAGGTTTTTGGGCAGATTGCCAAACCTTGACACAAGGATATAGCCAAATACCTGAACAAGTACATACGCATCACCTCTTTTTTCCTTGCCCGTAGGTTGAACCCAAAGTCTCTATCAATCCAGGAAAGCTATAGAAAAGAACATAAAATTTACCTAGTTAAATACTTTCAAATAATTAATTTTCTGTTAAGTTTCAGCAAGACAACTTTGCAAATATAATTTTCTACCACAAAAAAAAAAAAACTTAAGTAGTGAGTTTAAGTCCCCTCCTTGCCTTATTAAATTCTAAATTAATATAATATGTAGCTAAACCTAGAACTAGAAAGGAATTTAAAGACAAAGGGTTTATTCAGTGTTTCTCCCATCCTTGACTATATTTTAAAATTAGAAAGTTGGCTTTAAAAAAAAGTCTTAGGGTTAGGGCTGGATCGATAATGCAGCGGAAGGGAGCTTAACTTTCACTCGGCCCACCTGGGACTTGACATGGGTTTGATTCCTGGCACCCCATAGAGTCCCCTGAGCCTGTCAGGAGCTATTTCTGAGTGCAGAGTCAGGAATAACCCCTGAACGTAGACAGATGTGGCCCCAAAACCAAAATTTTAAATAAAAAAATAAAAAGACTTAGGGGTCCCAGAAATAATTCAGTTGGCAAAGTACTTGCCTTACATGTGATACACTTCTCTTAGTTCCCAGGTACTAAAAATGATCCCCAGAGCACAGCTAGGAATGATCCCTAAGCATAGAGCCAGAAATAAGCTCTGTACAGTACAAGGTATGGCCCACAAATAAAACAAAACAAATTCAATATTCAGACAATACACTAAACGTTGAGACACAATGAGAGACACAAGTAATGTTATATTATTTGGGGTTTATTGCTGTTTTTTGTTGTTGTTTTATATAAAGCTGAAGGTCTCATTAGCAAGATAAGTGCTCTACCACTGAATCATATCCCTAGTGTATATGTTTTTGTGGTGATTTGGGGATACAATCAGTAGTGCTCAGGGATCACTCCTGATGGTGCAAAGAACTTGGGTTAGCAATATGCCAAGCACTTTACTAAAGTTCAATAAAATTAGAAATTCAGTTTCTCAGTGGCACAAGCCACTTTTCAGGTACCACTAATTACCCAAATGTAACTATTAGCATCCATACTGAACAGCACAGACAAAAGAAAATATATCTTTGCAGAAAGTTTTCTTGATCATTGCTATAACAAAAATACTTTCACATGTATTTTTTTTAAATTACTTTGAAGCATGGAGAAGATCATTACCTAACAACATGTTGGAGCTTGATTTCTCTCGAGTCATTTAGAAACATCAGAAGCATTTTAAACTGTTATTAAGAGTTATTAAACAATAAAATATTTTAACACACATTTAATTCAGCATTAATATTTTAACCTGTAAAGCACAATATCCCAATAAAAGTGGAAGCCTCTAATGCAGGTGTAAAAGAAACTGAAATCCAAGAGATATCATGCCACTCCCACAAAATCAATATGTAATAATCCAGGAAGCCATTTTTCCCTTGATGGCAAGGAAAGTTCATGAGGGAGCAGATAAAGGAGAGATTCAATTTCTAATTCATCAGACTCAGAGAAAACTAATAAGCTTGCTTAGTCAGTCTGTTGGCCCAAGGGAAACATGAAGGAAGTAAGAGCAAGACAATTTCCTTCTCTGTGTGAGTTAAGCTAAGATATAGTCGTAGAATGAACTGAAGGGGATTTGAGTGAGCACAATAGGTAGAGCACTTGCCTCGTGTATGGTCAACTTTAGTTCTATTCTTTGTCCCTTTACTCCCATCTCACCCCCCCTCCCTTTAAAAGGGAGGAAAATAAACTGAAGGGAACATTCCCCTACTTCAATAATAGGATTTATGAAATGTAGCAGCTTCTTTTTTTTTTTTTTTTTTTTTTGGTTTTTGGGTCACACCCAGCAGTGCTCAGGGGTTACTCCTGGCTCTATGCTCAGAAATCGCTCCTGGCAGGCTCGGGAGACCATATGTGATGCTGGGATTCAAATCACTGTCCTTCTGCATGCAAGGCAAATGCCCTACCTCTATGCTATCTCTCTTGCCCTAAACATAGCTTCTTAAAAAATAATTGGCCCTTGCACCTACATCCACACCCCACAGCTACCACCGTGCAAACCATAAAAATGACTCCATTTCACTGTTTCACGATTGATCTCTACAGAGATGCCAAGCTGATAAAAAGTCTAGTTTCGGAGCCGGCGAGGTGGCACTAGAGGTAAGGTGTCTGCCTTGCAAGCGCTAGACAAGGAAGGACCGCTGTTAGATTTCCCGGCGTCCCATATGGTCCCCCCAAGCCAGGGGTGATTTCTGAGCGCTTAGCCAGGAGTAACCCCTGAGCATTAAATAGGTGTGGCCCAAAAACCAAAAAAAAAAATAAAATTCTAGTTTCACGAGTTTTCAGGCTAAGAACTTCTGGATCGTGGGCCAGAGCAGTGGCACAGCAGTAGGGCATTTGCCTTACACATGGCTGACCTAGGAAGGACTGCTTCGATTCCTCAGAGTCCCATATGATCCCCCAAGTCAGGAGCGATTTCTGAGCACAGAGCTAGAAGTAACCCCTGAGCATCACCGTGTGTGGCCAAAAAAAAAAAAAAAAAAAAAAAAAAAACTCCTGGATCTTCTCAGAGTGGGAGAGAGCAGTCTCCAGCAGCCATACCCACATCCCACCGCCACCACCATGTAAGCAATGCTCCAGCTTCACCATTAATCTTAGAAAAGATATGAGAAGTTAAGATGCAGAAATTCACTAACCAAGTTCTCCTTGGAACATAGGGCTGTATGCATGGCCATGCAAACACTCAAAATTCCACAACATTGACAGCCCAGTGGGAGCACAACAAATTAGATGGGGAAGTAGCAAAGAAGCCAACTAAGCTCCATAAACAGAAATAATAACACAGAAAGCTAAACAACAACAAATAGCATAGTAAATCCTCAAACAATGACTTTAATGACCCATTGTGAGACACGACAATTTTCATAAAATTTCTCTTACCGAACTATTTTTAGATACTTCTATTAGCCATTTAGTAGCAAGCAATATAAATTATATTGTGTCTGATAATGGGGAAGGCTTACCGGTGAGTGCGAAACTGGAGACAATGGAGGAGGGTCACAATGGTGGTGGGAATGGTGTTGAAACACTGAATGTCCAAAAGAACCATATTATGAATAATTTTGTAAACAAAAGTGTTTAAAAAAATAAAATATTGGACAGATTATTTTATCACCTAAAATTATTTTATCTTTTACTGTAGACATGGCATAGAATAGATTTCATAGAGCAGTGCTACAAAGATTCCCATTTATTGTGTTGGTCGCTTTATTTTATTACTGTAAGCATCTAAAAAAAAAAGCAAAATTTTTATTAGCTTTGTTTGTTCAGTTGTGTTATAAAGTTGAAATTTAATACTACTAGAATACATTGTTCTTTGTCTTGTGACTTCAGTTGTATTCCCCAGTGTTTTATCTCAAGCAGAGTGATGGCCATGTCTTGGTTTAAATAAGAGGAAGCCAGAAAACCAATAGTATAATACTAAACCAACTTTAGTGATTGCAGTTTGCTAGGTACTTACTGTTCTGAGCATTTTAAATGAATTACATCATTTAATTCTCATAACTCACAATGAGGTAAGTGCTATTATTATCATCATCATTTTACAGATGAAAAACCTGAGGGGCAAGAAGTTAAGTAATTTGCTCAAGGCCACACAGCTAGTAAGTGGTAGAACCAAACTTCTAACCCTGGCAGTATAACTCCAGAACTTAATATCTTAATTATTCAGCTTAAAATGGACCAATTTCATCACAGATCATATTTATAGCCTGTCAAGGCCAAGATCAGAGACACTGATTTGCAGTAGTCTGTTATGGTGGTAAGAGCCCCTCCCCCATCCCACCAAGTGGCAAGGTATGGATGTCAGATGTCAGCAGGAGTAGCCTTACCACTAGATTTCCTATAATTGCTTCATGAGGGGGGACCCTTTTATTCTTAGTATCTATACTCTTTGGCACTATTTATATATACAACTGACTTGCTTTGCAAGGGCATCAATAGTTATTGTCACAAAAACTATGGAAGAGAAAGGAAGAAACACAGAACAAATAAGTCTCTGCAGATGCTCCTCTTGAGGTTATACAATAGTTCCCAGTGTCTGGGCCCTCAATAGACTTGGGGGAGTTAAGTTTCCTGGCTCAAGGCAGAGGGCCAAGATGGATAGATACCTGCATTAATTAGACCATTCAATAAAGCATCACCTTTCTCAAGGCCATATTTTCTTCTTTGTAAACTTTACAAATCTCAGCATGTTTCCACCTTTCATCCACAACTAGTGGTACTAGTTTCCCAGCCTGAATAAACCAAATTATTTTCTCACCCAGAGAGCAAACTGATGTTCTTTTGGGCAGCAGAATATTCAAAATCTTTTCTACCTACTGGATTTGCTTACTATACTAAGAAAGGAAGCACTAGCCCGTGTAGCCATGCTTTGAACTGTCTGGATTTGTTCTCTCTTCCCTGCTGCTTCATTTTTATACGTTTGAGGTTTTGGGCCAATATGTAAGGATTACTCCCAAGTCAGTGCTCAGGGATCACACCTGGCAGTGCTTAGAAGATATGAATTGCTGGGATCTTAACCTAGACCTCCTACATGTAAAACATTCACTCAATCCATTGAGCTATCTCTCTGGACCTATATATTTATTTTCAATTTATTCTGAGCACTACTATTTACTGTTCTAGATACACAACAACACTGATCAGAAAGTACAGAGATTTTCCATAAACTCTCTGTTCCCCACACTACAGTATCTGTACTACTAAAGTCCCCACCAGCAGTTTGCTACAACTGATCAGTCTACATTGGCACATCATGGCCATGCAGAGTTTACATGAGTTTTCATTCTTTTTGTTGGTTTTTTTTTTTTTTTTTTTGTGGGAGAGGGGGGAAGGGCCACACTTGCCATTGTTCAGGAAATACTCCTGTAGGTGCTCAACAGAGTAAATGGATGCTAGGGATTGAATCCAGGTCAGCCATGTGCCAAACAAATGCCCTATCCACTATATTATCACTCTGACCCTAACACCATACACTCTTGTAATATATTTATTGTATTATAACTTGTTTCTGATTTTATCACTCAATCATTCATTATACAAGAGCAGCATGTATATACTTTGTTCCTGAGAGACCTTATCAACTTTTACAAAAATAAATAATTGAGATGGTCTATATGTTTCTAATAAGATTCTGGACTGATTCTCGTGGTAAGTTCCCTACCCAATCTTTTGCACTTGGACTGACAGTGAGGGAGAGCAGACAATAAGGCTCTGAGAGCTTCCTCTGGCAGTCAACTGGGGAGCTAGAATCCTGCAGTTGCCTTGGCAACAGCTGAAGTTTCCTGTCCTAAGCTGAAATGTATGATGTCTCTGTGAAAAGCCTATTTCACACTCTCAACTTGCCTGGGGCATACAAATGTCAGGAATGGAATCCTCCAGATTGGATTCCCTTTCTTTCTGATTTTGAAACCAATGGTAAAATAGCCATAGTTGGGATGAACAGGAGTCTTAATCACATCAGGCCCAAGTAGTACATCAGAGTAGAATCTAATCGTTCATATGCCTGCATGTTTCCATTTTAGATGCCCAAAATATGGGGTATAGGAAGCAACATAGAGAGAAGAAATTGAATGATATTCTTTTCCTAGGAACTCTATGCCTTTATATATTTAAACACTAATAGGGAATTTTAAAAAAGAACAAAAGCTGTTTAATTATCCTCAAGAGACTACATATTGGATCATGCCTGATATATCTGAAGTATTATTTAAAGTCAGGTCACTCTCCAAATGTGAACTTGTTCTAGTCTGAAACACTTACGAAGTCCATCAGGCTTGAATTAGACAATAGACATCACTCTGTTTCAGCTTTAATTGATGCTTCTGTTGGTGCCCCAACAGTTGCAATTTCCTTGATTGTCTCTTCTTCAGAATTCCCAGACCATTGCTTATCCCAAAGCCCAAATGTTAGCCTATCCCTATTACAGGTATTTAAATAACAATCATTCTTCCTTCCTTCCTTTGAAGAGTGAAGAACATAGTCTCTAACATCTTCCAGGTTTTATTTTAGAACTAAGAGAGTCAGTCATTGGATTCCCCAAAACAATAATATGCATGTATTTCTTCTATCCTGTAAGCAAACAGCACTAGCCAGAACACTTACCCAAGTGGGTCTATGAACTTGTTCATCAGCAGAGACAAAGGAGAGCACTTGGTCTATAAATGCGCAGGAGGTTCTCTTACGTCCCTGATCCCTACCCCTGCCTATTTGAATCATTGCATCGATCAGAACTGCTACTGTCCATCCTTTGGTATTAACACTAAAGTATAAGAACTAAAAAATGAATGTATAGTGTTTTCCCTAGCACAAATATCAGTGACCCTGTTGTAGTGGGGAATAATGTCATAGCTTTTATTCCCTTTGTCAGTGACAAAGAACTATGTGGAATCAGGTTAAAGGCTTAAAGAATCAGGTTAAGTACCCAAGGAAACATGTAACATCCAGAGCATACCTTGATCATTGGCCTTACACTCTGGCCTAGCCCAGATACAGAAACTGATTGTGATATTTGGGGACTTAATACTTCAGAGATATTTGAGAAAGAATTTACTACCGTGAAGGTCCCACTAAGGTACAATTCTTGAACTTCTGAGATTGCTGTGGCACATTTGCCTTCCGAATAAAAAAGAAAGGACAGGATACAGGCAACAAACTGTTGAATAGGGAAAAGCAGACTTGGCTTAGTAAAGCATCACAGAACCCAATTTCAGGTAAGATCTGAAGGGGGAATAGAAATTGGTCATGTTGAAAAAAAGGCAGGTAAGACATTCTCCTTCAAGGAGACAGACCTGGCTGAGATAAAGGTGCAGCAGGCAGACTAAGATTTGGTAATGCAAGACCTCTATTTTTCTCAGTTAGAGTTATTTATTGAAGCAACACTGCATTATTATGTGTTTTAAGTGCATCTTATAATAAAACAACTTCTGTATTACATGACATTAATATCACCACTAATAGTGTAATTTTTCTTATAGTGAGCTACTTGAGACTTCTTTGATTGTCCATACACAGAAGAATTCAGAGGACTAACTGATGATTTTCTTTGTACCTTGACACATATATAAAAGAGATTGTTTCCACATTTCTACAAATTCTACAAGTGAGGTGGGACTGGTGATGTGGTTTCAGTGTAGAGCACTTTCCTTGCATATGTAGTGCCCTGGGTTTAGTCTCTGTAACCTCAAATTTTTCAAGGGGTTCATGTAAGTACAGTTACTTCTAGCAAACTACCAGGTAATGCTACATAGATAGAAAGTGCAAATCTTGAGGGAGATGGCATCCATTGGACACAAGTACATATGTTTGTCTTCCTCAGTGCTTAGCACAGTGCAGGCTCACACTTGTGCTGGACTATCCAGATAACCAAGGTGTAAGACTTGCTGGACTTATGTACTGTGTATCTTTCCCAATGCATCCAAGGCAGGGAGGGACATGCTCTGATACTCATACTTCATTATAAACTTCTAAGTAGCACCTAGAAGAAAGGCAGGGATGAAGAGGTTAGTAGGAGCAACATTAATATCTGTGCTAGCTATTCTCTGTTCTGTCTTACATGAATTCTATACAAGCTCATAGATTGGTTTGTGGTTGGTTGGTTTTTTCATTTTCCAGTGCAGAAAAGTGTGCTTCAAGTAGCTTCCCTTATTGTAAATTTTGTGGCTCTTTCTCCAAAACTCAAAATCTTAACTCAAGAGAGCAAAACAAAAAACAAAAAAAACAAACCCTCCTTTCCTATTGAGAATAAAAAATATTGAGCTAGTCTACCTGATAGGTGGAGTAATATGGAAACTCTCAGGTTGATCTTTTTTCTTTTTCTTTTTTTACAAACTAGGTTCTAAAAAGCTAAAAATAAATAAATAAATAAAAATAAAAAGCTATGCAAAAAAGTTACAAGTGTTGGATAAAATCAGGTTTCAAAACTTATAAAATAAATTGTAATGGGAAGACATAGGACCCTGTCAATTCCCCCTTTCCTCTCAAAAACAAAGAAAGCCAGGCCCAGCTGCAAAGGTGAGCTCATGGTTCCCTGGATTACACAGGCACAGCCTGTGAAACCTACTTTAGACACAATCCTACCTCTTGCTTCGGAAGCAACTGTCTCAGAGTTCCTGGGGCCAGACTGATACACATGCCAGCCAGGTTATACCTTTCTGTAAGGGCAGCAGATGTCGATAGGTGACATGATCTATTGCTGTGTTCTTCCCTAAAATCCACGCTAGTGAGTCCACCAATTGGCTAAGCACTGTCACTCTGTTAAAAAGAGAATCTGGAGCTAACTGGGTAGAGATCCAGGGAAAGCTTCTCAGTTAGCCACAGAAGTTTGCCAATATGTAATGTAAGCTACAGACTTTTGCCAAAGTCAAATAGGTTTCTTTCTTGCCTTTAAGTGTGAGGGGTTTTTGGTAGAGAAACACAGCTGAGAGTCCAGAGATGGTGGATGGCAGAAAGTAAGAGAAAGTATGGGGAGAAGCTTCAAAGTATCCTCCTGAACTGGAGTAATAGCTTAGGTGAAAAAGGCTGAGTTGAATCCTGAGCACCATTGGACTAAACGTTGCTCTGGGGGCATCTTTCCCACCACCACCACCACCACCATCTTGTTACAAGCACAATGGGAGTGGCTCTTATAAAAAAATTTTTTTAAGGAGAGTCCTTTGGGGCTGTGGAAAGGGCTCTGTCCCCAGCTCTGTGTTCTCCTTTACCCCTCAATACTGCTGAGCCTTATCACTGAACCATCCTACCAGAGGGATTGAGTATGTGCGAGAGTGCTTCTGAGGGCCTCCCTGGGCATTATTTGGGAGGCCACAAATAAATAACATTTTTTGGAGGAAAGCCTCTCAAGCTATGATATCACTTTGTTAAAACATTTGTAGACAATTCTAAAATAGAACTAATGGAGAAAGGCATACACCACTTTCGTTGCCTGCTTTAGAATTTATCACAAGTGGACTGGTCTGCATGACTCTGGCCATATTGATTTCTTTCATACTTACCATTTAACCTACATACTTACAGTTCAGCAATCATATTCTAATCCAGATAATAACTTCTAAATCTACAAGTGTCCTTTGGACTCAGGACTGACCCAGAGTTATACTGAAATCCAAGAGTTGTGGACACATTGCCCTTATATTTTATTTTCTTCAGGTTGGGCACTAAAAGATCAAACCAAACAAAGTATCTCTCTAATCAATAAGTTTCTAAGTGAGAACTTTATATATAACTCTGGAAGAGTGAAATGTCAGATAATCATTAAGTAATTTGTTAAGTGAATATATTTGATGGTTGTTAACCCAGAGGGGTTGTCACCATTTTTTATGAAATATCCATACTTTCTTTCTTTCTTTTTTTTTTCTTTTTTTTTTTGGTTTTTGGGTCACACCCGGCGGCAGCAGCTCTCAGGAGTTATTCCTGGCTCCATGCTCAGAAATTGCTCTTGGTAGGCTCGGTGGACCAAATAGGATGCTGGGATTCAAACCACCAACCTTCTGCACGCAAGGCAAATGCCTTACCTCCATGCTATTTCTCAGGCCCCAAAATATTCATACTATCTATATGCTCTTATAGATAAGAATTTCTATATACTCTTATAGATAAGAATTCCCTACACTAGACCCAAGTTTTCTCAAAACTGTATCTTTTTTTGGTTTATTTTTGGGAGGGGCACACCTTGCAGTGCTCTGGAGTTACTCCTGGCTCTGTGCTTGGGGGACCATAAGGGATGTCAGGGATCAAACCCAGGTCCATCCTGGGTCAGTTTTGTGCAAGGCAAATGCCCTACCTCTGTGCCTCCAGCCTCTCAAAACTGTATCTTGAGAAAACTTCCCCAAGTGATTTGTTAATATGAAGGACAATAATTACTTTTATATTTGATGTTAGAAAAAGTAAAGTGATTTGAGACTATTCTTAAATAGATAGGTGCTACTTTCAAGATACATGACTTTGAGAAAGTAACTTTTGAAATATTTTATGATTTATAAAATAGGGGTGGGAATCCCATCTTTACCTCAGATCTATGCAATAGGTATGAGGAATTATAAATCTTTTTTTTTTTTTTTTTTTTTTTGGTTTTTGGGCCACACCCGGCAGTGCTCAGGGGTTACTCCTGGCTGTCTGCTCAGAAATAGCTCCTGGCAGGCACGGGGGACCATATGGGACACCGGGATTCGAACCAACCACCTTTGGTCCTAGATCGGCTGCTTGCAAGGCAAATGCCGCTGTGCTATCTCTCCGGGCCTGGAATTATAAATCTTGATCAAGGACATCAAAATTACATAGACATCCTTTGATTTTTAGGACAAGGAAATTATAGGTTAATTTAAGTGGCTAAATATAATAAGAGAAAATGATGTGTGGGGGGAAAATATAATAAGAGAAAATGATTGGGTTCAAACTGGGCCAACTCCATAGACTCACTCTTTACTTGGATGAAATATAAACTGACCCATGAAAATCATGGGTATACTGGCCCACACAGCAGAAAGCTCACCATTTTGAGAGGAGAGGAGGACCCAGCCTCAGCCCTGCCAAAGCCATGTCTTCTGGCTCCATCACCCAGTGCCAACATCACTGACTCTCTATAATTCTCTTTGGGGACCAATCTAACCAAATTCCAGGTACGTTTGTTTTTAGGCTGATATCACTAAGGCTTTTTTTGGGAGGGGGTGTCACACCCAGCAGCACTCAGGGATTATTCCTAGCTCTGCACTCCTCGCTCCTGGCAGGCTTGGGGGACCATATGGTATGCCGGGATTAGAAACCACCATCCTTCTGCATGCAAGGCAAACACCCTACCTCCATGCTACCTCTCCAGCCTCGCCAAAGATTTTTTGAATGAGTGCAGGCATCCTCCTCCCATACCTTCCTTCTTCCTGGCAGCAGAGTACATGCCCCTAAAAGTCAAAGTATCAGTAATAGTGCTTTGAATTTCTGGAAAACATTTGTTTGATGTTGTCATCCCTTTAGAAACATGCCAATTTAACATAATGGACAGTAACAACAAGAGCATATTAAACTTTCTGCCATTGTATTAATAACATCAGTGGAGATACAATAATTTTTTTTTTTTTTTTTTTTTTTTTGGTTTTTGGGCCACACCCGGTAACGCTCAGGGGTTACTCCTGGCTATGCGCTCAGAAGTTGCTCCTGGCTTGGGGGACCATATGGGACACCGGGGGATCGAACCGCGGTCCGTCTGAGGCTAGCGCAGGGAAGGCAGGCACCTTACCTTTAGCGCCACTGCCCGGCCCCGATACAATAATTTTCACAAATGTGCTTGTTTGTATTTTTTTCTTTTTTTAACTTTCTTTTCCTCCTTTTTTTTTTTAGTTTTTGGGCCACACCCGGTAATGCTCAGGGTTTACTCCTGACTTGGTGCTCAGAAGTCGCTCCTGGCTTGGGGGACCATATGGGACGCCGGGGGATCGAACCACAGTCCATCCTAGGCTGGCAAGGCAGGCACCTTACCTCTAGCACCACCATGCCGGCCCCCAATTATTTTTAAATTTATATTTTTTTCTCTTTTTTATTTAAACTTTATGTATTGACTGATTGGTTTTGGGGCCACACCCAGCAGCAATCAGGAGTCACTCCTGGCTTTGCACTCAGAAATCACCCCTGGCAGGCTGGGGGACTATATGGGATGCCAGGAGTCGAACTGGTCCCTCCCAGGTTGGCTACATGCAAGACAAATGCCCTACCACTGTGCCATCTCTCTGAACCTTATTTATATTTTTTCAATAACTCTTCTTTCACTATCTGAAAACAAATGTATCATGATCAACTATCATGTCAACTATGTGATGCATTTTTAAAAATAAATTTTAAAATATTGCAAGAAAACAAAGAAACAAACAGAAAAAGGAAATGATCAAGCACAGGTTACCACTTACGTTGCTCAAAGTGCTATGGTAGGTCCTGTTATCTTAAACCTGCTTAACCCTGGTGGTGGCTCCATTTCAACATTAAGGAAATTGAGGTTTGAAGGATTTGTCCTTTGGTGAACTTGATACCCTCCTTTGACTCACTGCTGGCGTTTTGTTCATTAAATTATTGCCTAATTTGCTGCAGTTGCCTTCTGGTATCCAGGGGACATTCTTGGGTATACTTGGCTAATTGGGCCAGTGCTTCAATGCAAGGTCCCAAGGATGAGCTGCTATTTCTACTTGGAAATATAGAACTGGGAAGTATTAAGGCCACTCCCAGAGATGCTCTGATGGCTCTCCCAGCTGTTCCAGGGACCATGTGGTGCTGAAGACAGAACTCAGATCATCAGCATGCAAGGTATGTACCTTATCCCATCTTATTGCACTTTTTATCTATCTGCCTCTTGATATGAAAGGATCACTCTGAGGACTAAAAGCCCTCTCAAACAAGGTGAAAATCAAGTTCCTGACATTGTCCCCAAAACTTGCTTTCCCCATCATCTTCCCCACTCAGTAAAGAACAACTCATCATAGGGGTTTTAACACCTACTTTAGTAGGTGTCTAGGTATTCAAATGAATAACTCAGAGTCTTTCTCAACTCCAAATTCTGTGCTGATTTTTAACAAATCTTGCTAACCTCACACTATATTCAGTATTTGATCTACTTTCATTCTTATCTTTCCATGCTACTACTTCGGACCAGCCACTGTGACTCTCTCCAGTGTTGTTCGTTATTGACCTAAAGCATTTCTGTCTCTTGAGCCTATTTGTACAAAGATTCCCAGAATAAGCTTACTAGAATGAAAGCCTAATCAACTGAGTGTTCTGATTCAAATCTACGAGAGGATTTCTAAGTTACCTAACAAAGAAACAGAGGCACACAAAAGCTGCAGAGACATGGCAATCAGTACCCGTGACCTACTCTCTCTACTCCTACTTGTTCCACCGAGGCTCACTTTTTTTTAATATAATTTTTATTTTGATCATAATGGCTTGCATATTGTTGACAATAATATTTTAGGTACATAATTACATAAAATCAGGGGGATTCCCATCACTGATTTGTCCTCCCTATACCTCCATTCCTGTCCTACCTCCCATATTCTCCTCCCTCACCCCCGGGACTGCTAGAATATGTGGTCCCCTCTGTACCTAGCTTACTACTTAGTAGTCTTACACCTCTTTGGTCTTGGTGCCTCCCTTATTTCCCCCTCTAACTGAGAGGCAGGAGTAGATAGTTCAAGTTATGTGGTTTCTTTTGAAGAAGAGAAAAGTAATAAACTGGGGAAAAATCAAATACGCTGAAAATGGGCTGAATAGGCTCTCATCATCGGTTTGAGAGACGAAGGGGAAAAAGAAGGTGAAACACCCCAACAGTACAAAAAGAAGTGTCAAATAAAATATCCAGTGAGCACTCCAACAATAAAGAGAAGCACCACAAAAAAGCCATGGTGTTGAGATAAAAAACATGGCAGAGCACATAAAGAAAGAAGAAAAAAAAATAAATATAAACGGAGACAACAACTTTAATAACCACACCAAAACAAAGAAATCGACAATAAGTAGATAGGTAAATTAAAAAAATAAATAAATAGGGCCCAGAGAGATAGCACAGTGGTGTTTGCCTTGCAAGCAGCCGATCCAGGACCAAAGGTGGTTGGTTCGAATCCCGGTGTCCCATATGGTCCCCCATGCCTGCCAGGAGCTATTTCTGAGCAGACAGCCAGGAGTAACACCTGAGCACTGCCGGGTGTGGCCCAAAAACCAAATAAATAAATAAATAGAATAAAAAATGTTTTGTGCTTTTTGCCTCTTTTTTTCCCCTCCTACACAGGCACAGTAAATATTGGAGTCATTCAAAAAGGAATTCTCTTGCCCTAAGAGATATGGGGTTTCTCTACCCTTGGAGTATATTGTCATGGGATTAACTATAGACTCCATTCTCTCCCCTTGGTACTTTCATGGTCTTTGGAAAACTTCTGCCCCATCCTGGGTGATAAAATCAGACCTTTGTATCTAGAGATCTCAGTATCTGCACAGGTCCAGGAGTGGAACTTATGATGAAGTCTTTCTTTGTGATTCTAGAAGTTCTGTTCCCTCAGTGTCATTTTAATCCGTCTTCTGTGGTTGGTGATCTTGGTCTTTGTGCTGATCCTAGGATGGAACCTAGGATAGCGTCTTTTGTTGTATTTCCAGAAGACCTATTCCATTGCAATTGTCTCAGCCAGACCTTTGGACCTGGATATCAGGTCATAGCTCAAACCCTAGACTAGGGCTTTTTTATTGGTCCCAGGATACATACAGTCCGGTCATGGTTCTAGCAGCCAGTCATCTGTAAATCACGATCTTGGCATTTGGACAGACCAAAGGGTGACAAGTCTTCTGATTTTGTCTTATCATTAGCTGGTGAGGTAGGATAACCAGCTCTTAGGTCAAGTTGTTCCCATTTTCCTCGTTGTCAGGATATCGTATTAGAGCTGGCACTTGTTGTTGTCCCAGCAGTTTTAAGGATGTCCCGGATGGGATTTGTTTCCTGTAGCTGTTGTGAAGAACTGTGTCGTTTCTAAGTCTGGGAATCCAGGGTTCAAGGCTGGATTGATGGCATCTAATCACCTGGGGTCTAAGTTGGGTCCACGTGACATAGTTTCAAGGTGGGAGATATTCCTGTATTGTAAACAAGTATGAGTTCTTATCCCTAGTAGATAAGAGCTCATTCTTATATGTAAATTTTCCCCTTTTTTTTGTTAGTGTGTCTTTGCAGAGAGAAATGGTGCTACATTATATTGCTGGTGCATTTGGGGGTGGAAAGAGAAGAAAACAGAAACAGTCACACACCCAAAAAAGATAAAAATAGGAATAAAAATATATGTGCTCACATATGTATATGAAGAACAAACATTTTATTTTTTTGTTTTTTTTTTGTTTGTTTGTTTTTGGGCCACACCCAGTAACGCTCAGGGGTTACTCCTGGCTATGTGCTCAGAAGTTGCTCCTGGCTTGGGGGACCATATGGGACACCGGGGGATCGAACCGCGGTCCGTCCAAGGCTAGCGCAGGCAAGGCAGGCACCTTACCTTTATCGCCACCGCCCAGCCCCAGAACAAACATTTTAAAAAATGAAATAACAAAGTAATTAAAGGAACAAAGTGATGCAAGAGACTACCTTACTTTTGGGGGAAAGCAGGTAAAGAGGTGGTGTAATACAGGTCTTATACTTATGATGGAAGTATAGGTTTCCCCATTGTCTTTTGAGATTTTCTTGTGGTGTGTGAGTTCCCAGGCACCTTTTCATCACACACCCTGACCTTCTTGAGATTGGCAAAAGATTTGCGGCAGGGAGGTCTTGGAAGAGTTCTTGCATTGGGGATACTTTTAGAGCTAAGTCCGGTTTCAAGTAACAGTCTACGTTAGGGGGAATTGCTAGGGTGGGCCGCGCAGCATGAGTCAGCAGTGGAGTTGGTTGCCTTTTCTTGCCGGGGACGAGGTGTGGGTTTGACTGGGTGTCCCTTTGCTTCCACCTAGGCTCACTTTTGCACATCTTTCAGGTTTCTATTCAAAAGCCGCCAACCTATTTCACTGTCTAAAATTGCAAACCCCGTCCCACAAGACATTTACAAATTTAATCCACTCCTGCTTCAATGGTTTCATCCACACAACTCTCGTAAACTGCACTGTGTACTCATTCACCTAATTTCTTTCCCCATTGTTGAAAGTAAATCATCTTCAATACCATAATTAGTTGCTGTATTCATAATTAATTCGCAAGTGAAACTATTTCTGCTCCATCTTTTATATACTCTGTCTACCTCAAAGTTTTCAACCCCCAAGTCTATGAAACAGCAAGAGTCAAAGTTGAAAGATGTTGAAAATTATTGCTTCATTTCACAAGAGCATCATCCCTGGCAGAATCTTTAACCTTTCTTCACATTACCATGCACAGCTTTTATTGGATAGCTCTAAACTTCTTTCTATTTTTTCATGCCATTTTCAGGCTTTGTCTAGATATTTGTGAAGCATTTTGAGTTTCCAAGATGATTTCAAGTTCAATCACTGACAAATTCAATCACTGACCACATTGTATCATCATGGTTTAATCATTTATTCTCCATGACTATGCAAGGAAATGGCTGCTGAAATAAGACCAGAGCTAACCAGAAAGAAGATGGTATTCATGTAGAAAATAAAATTTTCTGCCGAATCTGTTGTAACGTGGTTTCATGTCTGTCATCACACAGAAGTTTCAACATCCTTATGGTTATTTTGACCATTTTACAGAAGGGAAAACTAAAGCATAAAGAGTTGCTAGCATGTCAAGTCCATGCAGGAGAAAAGAGGCAGGCCCAAAAGGGTCTACATAAATTCTAGGTTCTACAGACACAGATAGGCTTAGAGAGGGAGAATGAAGCAGGAATCAGACACTCAGAGATTCATTTTCACTCTAACCAAATGTGGTTTGACCTCAGGCATTTAGACTTCTCCAGTTCTTTATCTGGAACAGGAAATAAAGTCCCTTTCTTGTACTAGAACTGGGTTATGCCAATTAACCAATAAGACTTTTTTGTTATTTGTTACCCTTCTGTAAGAGAGAAGTGCAAAATTGGGTTACTGGACTTCATACCCTGTCAAACTAGAAGAGAAAGATTAGACTACACTGTAGTATTTTATTCTAATTCCCTTCTGTACTGAAAATAAGGATTTAAGGATGATCTTTTGGAACTTCATTCTATTTCTGGGTTACTCCACTGCATTGTATCCCTAAATCCTCTTTGACTAGTGAGGAACACAAACACTCAGCAGATTGTCAGTTCCTCACTTAAATAGCAAGTTCCTTATAAATACACAGCCAGAGGCTTCCATGGAAGGGCTGCATCATGGAGTAAAGGGCAAAGAGCTCTATTTATAGGCTGGGAGCTATGAAATCCTGCTACCCTGCTGGCGAGCTAGCACCACTGCACTCAGCTGCCATCACCTTATATTCTGCCTGAGGCTTCATACTCCCATGCATAGTTCCCAGATGCCACTGACCTGAGAGATGCATGGATTCCTCTAAATGAGTATCTAATGCCACCAGAGAAAATGATAATTTTATCTTTCATGGAAGGCAAAATTTAATTTTTTTTATTTTGGTTTTTGGGTCACACCCGGCAGTACTCAGAGGTTATTCCTGGCTCTACACTCAGAAATTGCTTCTGGCAGGCTCAGGGGACCATATGGGATGCCAGGATTTGAACCACCGTCATCCTGCATGCAAGGCAAATGCCCTGCCTCCATGCTATCTCTCTGGCCCCTAAATTTAATTTATTTTTAATTACTTTAAACATTTTAGTTACAAGGCTATTTGTAATAAAGTTGTTTTTATTTTCCACAGTTACAAAGTTGCTCATGATTGAGTTTTAGACAATGTACAACACTCTTCATCAGTGCACATTTCTCACCATCTTTTTGTTTTGTTTTTTTTGGGCCACACCCGTTTGATGCTCAGGGATTATTCCTGGCTAAGCGCTCAGAAATTGCCCCTGGCTTGTGGGGGACCATATGGGATGCCGGAGGATCTAACCGTGGTCCTTCCTTGGCTAGCGCGCTTGCAAGGCAGACACCTTACCTCTAGCGCCACCTCACCGGCCCCATCATTTCTCACTGTCAATGTCTCCAATTTCCTTCCTGCCCTCTCCGCTGCCACATACATACAACACCTCTTCTAGTCTTCTACAGTGATATTGATTGCTTTCTCTTTTCTACAGTGCCAACATTGCGAATAAATAATTCCTTATTTTGGAGTCGAGACTTAGGGTTTTCCTGCATATGACCTCATTTGATTTTGCAATGCAGAAAACTCAGTAACTTGCACAGATGGTTAACCTGGTAAAGAAGAGAACTGAGGGTTCCTGGGTTGCTTCTAGAGAATTATAAATTATGCTCAAAATCAACATAGACTCGAACCTTAAACCACTTACTAGCAGAGTCAGTGCAATAGTACAATGAGTAGGGAACTTACTTTGCATGTAGCAGGCCTGGGTTCAATCCCCCTAACCCTGAGCCTGGCTATGAGTGATTCCTGAGCTCAGCATCAGGAGTAAAATATGAACACTTCCCGGTGTGGACCCCAAAGAAAACAAACAAAAAATGCATCATTTTTGAAAAGCTAGAAAGGAAATATTGCTTGAAAAGAGCTTAGTGCTTACTTATTTTAATACTAAGGCCAGGGGTTGGCAACTTTTTCTGTTAAAGAGAACAAATAATTTAGGCTTTGTAGGCTGTGCTCTACCAAGGAGTGAGTTTACCAGTTACAGACAACTGGTAAACAGAGATGAGAGGCTGGGTTTCTACCAAACTTGAGAAAAACAGGTGGCAGGCAGACCCCTGGACTGTGTGACTTCTGGACTCTTGTATACCTACCTCTAACCCCAACTCTAAACTCTCACAGAAGATTTGGAAGCACATGTGAAAGGAACACAAGGTTCTGGAGGCTTTGCTACTGTGTACTTTAGAGACCACATGTTCATTACAGAAAGATTCCAACTTAAAGAGAGATGGTCAAATCCATTAACATATTAATCCCGGAGCCGGAGAGATAGCATGGAGGTAGTGCATTTGCCTTGTGTGCAGAAGGCTGGTGGTTCAAATTCCAGCATCCCATATGGTCCCCTGAGCCTGCCAGGAGAGATTTCTGAGCATGGAGCCAGGAGTAACCCCTGAGCGCTTCCGGGTGTGATCCCCCCCCAAAAACAAACAAATAAATAAATAAAATATTAATCCCATTACTTCAGAAAGTGTTCACACCACACATTCCACAGGCTCATTAAATATTAGTGCTCAAGGGCTAAGTGTAAAAATTTAATCTAAACCCTTCATTTGTGCTCATCTAATCTAAATCCTTCAATTTAAAGGTGGGAAAACAAAGGAAGTCTTTCAACTTCTCATTTGATACAAATGAGAAGGTACCAAGAATCTTTGGGAGGAAAAAGTACTGCTGGATGTGGTGCTGAACATGCAGTTGGAATTCTGATCTCTCTTTATCTAGGTATAAACTATGTAATATATACAGTAAGGTATATCATTATATAATAATGTACTGGGGCCAGGGAGCAAAGGGCTGAGCACATGCTTTTCATGCAGGAGTCCTTGGTTTGATCCCCAGTCCCATGCACTAGCAAAAACAAACTGAAAGCAAAGTAATGAAAGCAGGAGTAATAACTGGAATTGCTAAACATGGAACCCAAACAAAACAAAACAAAACAAATCATTGAGCATTGGTCCCAAAATAAAAATATATTATATATGATTAAATACATGATATAATAAATTTCACATATATTAATATACCATAACAAAAACACGTAATATTTTATTAAATATAACACCTATGAGTTGTATGTAATTATGCTTTATTATATATCACATATTATTCTATGTAGTAAATTTTAAATTATGTAATTTATGGTGATTATCATATTTCTTTATAGTATATTTGACACAATAGTTATTTACATAGAATTATGTCACTAGTTATGTATTACATAGAAATAAATTCACATTATATAATATGTTAAATAAATAAACAAATTTTGGGCCGGAGAGATAGCACACCAGTAGGGATTTGCCTTGCACGTGGCCAACCTGGGACAGACCCGGGTTTGATTCTCAGCATCCCATATAGTCCCCTGAGCCTGCCAGGAGCAACTTTTGAACACAGAGCCAGGAGTAATCCCTAGGCACCGCTGGGTGTGTCCAAAAAAAAATTAACAAGTTTATCTTGTAAATTTTATTTCTTGCTTTAGTCATTACAGTCTGTTGTCTATTACAGAAAATGTAAAGGTTTACTATGAGAATATTAAGAAAACAATAAATGGGCAAAGGCATCAGAATTGGAATTTCCTTTTTTTTGTTTTGTTTTGTTTTATTTTACCTTTTTGGTGACTACCCCGTAACATTCAGGGGTTACTACTGGCTTATGCACTCAGAAATCGCTCCTGGCTTGGAGAGCCATATGGGACGCTGGGGATCAAACCGCTGTCATATCTAGGTTAGCATGGCCAACGGCAAATGCCCCTACTCGCTGGTGGCCACTCCTCTGGCCCCAATTTCTTGTTTTTTTTCTCTCTTGGTGGGAGGACCTACACCCAGTTTAGGCTTACTCTGGCGCTTTGCTCAGATTATTAGGAAATCACTCCTAGCAGGCTCAGGGATTCTATGGACCATAATCAAGTATTGAAACGAGGTTGGCTGCTTGCTAGGCAAAATGCCTTACCCACTGTAATTCTCTCTCTGGTCCGAAATGAGCTTACCTGGGATGAATCCTAAGGACTTTGGGAAGAGGGAAGGTCGGCTCTCTGGTGAGGGGTGGGATTTCTTTTTCTTTCTTTTTTTTTTTTTTTAAAGCCAGGGGTTACTTCCTGGCTCCAAGCTCAGAAATTGCTCCTGGCAGGCTCAGGAGACCATAAGGGAGCCGACATTTGAACCCTGGCCTTCTCATGAAAGGCAAGTGTCTTACCTCCATGCATCTCTCTGGCTCCAGGGTGGGATTTCTATCATAATTGTATATAAACTGATAGCTAATAACACAAACATGAACTTTAGAACTATATAAAAAATGGCTATCACTAGGCCAGAGAGGTGGTGCAAGGGTAAGGCATCTGCCTTGCATGCTCTAGCCTAGGACGAACCACAGTTCGAGCCTCACCCTGACATCCCATAGTGGTCCCCCAAGCCAGAAGCGATTTCTGAGCACATAGCCAGGAGTAACCCCTGAACATCATTGGGTGTGGCCAAAAAATAGCACAAATTTGCAACAGGATAGGGATATGTGAGTGATTCATTATGACAGAAAAAACCAGAGGTAAAGGATAGAACATGTTCAGTTCTAAATTTAGATTGATATATGCTGTTTTTCTTTTAGTTCTTTTTAGTTTTTTGTTTTCTTTTTAGTTGTTTTTTGTTTTGTTTGAAGCCACATCTGCAATGCTCAGGAAACACTCTGGCAAGCTCAAAGACTATATAGGATGTTGGGGATTGAACTCAGGTTGGCCACATGCTAGGCAAGTTCTTGAACCTGTTCTATAGTTTCTGGCCTGATAAATGTGGGATTTTTTTTTCAAAGATGCATAACTAAAATCTATCATGTAACAAAGAAAAATATTAAGAGAAAAGAACTGAAATGCTTAAGTTAGTAGGAAAGGGGGAACTACTTCT